>NC_053028.1:438299937-438459971 GCF_003073215.2 Triticum urartu | reverse complement strand
TTATGACAACTAGAACTGGATACTTAATAAAACACACCTTTCCAAGTGCCAGATACAACCGGTGATTGCTCTCTCACAGGGCGATGAGGGGAGGATCATCAGATAGGATTATGCTATGCGATGCTACTTGGAGGACTTCAGTCTACTCTCTTCTACATGTTGCAAGACGGAGGCTGCCAGAAGCGTAGTCTTTGAAAGGATTAGTTATCCCCCTCTTATTCTGGCATTCTGTAGTTCAGTCCACATATGATACCCTTACTCCATTTGATACCCATGCATATGTAGTGTAGCTCCTTGCTTGCGAGTACTTTGGATGAGTACTCACGGTTGCTTTCTCCTTCTTTCCCTCTATCCCTTCTACCCGGTTGTCGCAACCATATGTTGGAGCCCAGGATCCAGACGCCACCGTCGACGACGACTCCTACTACACCGGAGGTGCCTACTACTACGTGATGCCCGCTGACGACGACCAGGAGTAGTTTAGGAGGATCCCAGGCAGGAGGCCTGCGCCTCTTTCGATCTGTATCCCAGTTTGTGTTAGCCTTCTTAAGGCAAACTTGTTTAACTTATGTCTGTACTCAGATATTGTTGCTTCCGCTGACTCGTCTATGATCGAGCTCTTGTATTCGAGCCCTCGAGGCCCCTGGCTTGTAATATGATGCTTGTATGACTTATTTTTATTTGTAGAGTTGTGTTGTGATATCTTCCTGTGAGTCCCTGATCTTGATCGTACACGTTTGTGTGTATGATTAGTGTACGATTGAATCGGGGGCGTCACAGCGAGGAAGGTTTTCATACAACACCCACGGTTCAATATTGAAGTGTTGCTGAAGAGGATGAAGGACAGACGGTCAATCATCCACAGGCACTGGCCTAAAGTTGCAAAGACCTTCAACATGAATGAAGGCTCAATATTTGCCTTCCGCTTCAGCAGTTTTCCAGATGAGATGCATCTGTTTATATACCATCTATGATGCTAATTTCGAAAGGTTCTACATGTTGCATGTGAAACTTTGTGCTGGTGCAGTTGTGTAATGGGATAGCTGAGTGCTGAAGCTATATCATGTTGTACTCTAATGTATTTCAATTATGAAATTCTGCTTCCTTAATATGGAAATGAAATATATTATGTGCTTAATATGAATGTCAATTATATTAATAAATGAATTATTAATAATAGGGCAATTAGCCTGCTAAATGTGTTTTGCTATTGCAAACGGCTATTGAAAAAATACCGTGGGCGATGACCTCAGGCAACGCACACAGTTTCTAGGAATAAACCGTGTTGGATCAATGAAAAATTACACACGACTTTCTCTTGAAAATTGTTTGTGTTAGGCCAACTTGCCCAAATGTTTACCACATAAAAACTGTGTGTGATGGACAACCTTTGCCACACAGTTTCTTCTACGGACTATGTGTGATACATTCAATAACGCAAACGATTTAAAGGGAAAAATTGTGTGTGATGTACCTGTGAACGGAAATGTTTTCCTTGGAGCGACTGTGTGGGATATACATATGTATGGAAACGTTTAGTGGGGACTGACTGTGTGGGATGTACTTGCGACCGGAAACAATTTCTCCTGTATAATTGTATTTTTAGCTCTACTATACATATTTCGGTATTTGGGTGCTCGCCGGTCGCACCCCAACCTCACCGAGCGTGTGTGCCAAGAGGGCATATCCCCGACGGTTTTTGGGTCGTGTGGGAAGGACCCCCCTTTCGCCCACACTCACTAGGCGACGGTTCCAAATGTCATTGCAGAAAGGGGTTAAAAACCGTTTGTATAGCACCGATGCGTACCAGTGATTAGTCAATGATGCAACTCATGAAAGAATTAATAAGGGAAGAGAAGATTCACATATACATATACTATCCTAGAAATCTTTTGTGATTGTGATCCCTCATCAAAATATTATATGCCAAAATTGTTGACGTTGGACAAGGAACACAACATAACGATTTATGTTTGTTCATATTCACATAGAAGTCATATTGTCATAGATCCTTTAACATGTGGTGGTTGCCCCTATCTTTGCTAGCCAAAAATTTTGCACTAAGTAGAGATACTACTTGTGCATCCAAAAACCCTTAAACCCAAATCTATTTTCAAGTGTCCACCATACCTACCTAGGGATTGAGCAAGATCCCTCAAGTAAGTTGTCATCGGTGCAAAAAGGCAATAAAAATTGCTTCTAAAAGTGTGAGATCATTTAGTGTAAGAGAAAATTGAGCGTTGCACGAACTTGTGATGGTGCAGAATAAAAGCGACCGACTGCATAATAAAGGTCGCTATCACAAGGGGCAACCTAACATGGCGTTCTTTTGTACTAAGGGATTGAGCATACAAACAAATAAGCGCATGGCAACCTCTGCTTCCCTCTGCGAAGGGCCTATCTTTTACTTTTATGCAAGAGTCAAAGTTTTTCTCTCTATTCCTTTTTATTTTTCTCCTTTGGCAAGCATCATGTGGTGAGGAAAGATCTAGGCACATATGTCCAGTTGAATTTGGGTGGCATGAGTTATTATTGTTGACATCACCCTTGAGGTGAGTATGTTCGGAGGCAAAACCATAAGCCCCTATCTTTCTATGTGTCCGGTTGAAATGTTTTGCTCATGGGTACGAGGTGAGTGTTAGCAATCATAGAAGACTATATGATGGTTGAGTATGTGGACTTTCCTAAAGGCTTCGACACGTGACCCTTCCTAAAAAGATGATGAATTGTAGTTGCAAAGTTGACTGAGAACATAGTTTGTTGGTTTCTAATAGAGTATTTGCTTTATACTTCGATTGTGTGATGAACTATTACTTATTCATGAGAAGTATATGATGAAAGTTCTATGATAAAAGTCCTATGGTTAATTTTGTTGTTGTTATAATAATCAACATGATGCTTCTATGTTCGTATTTTGTTTTTATCGACACCTCCCTCTCAAAGAAAGTGGACATGTTTTTCGAATTCGGTTTTTCGCTTGAGGACAAGCGAGGTCTAAGCTTGGGGGAGTTGATACGTCCATTTTGCATCATGTTTTCTTACTGTTATTTATGATGTTAGTAATTCTAATGCCTTTTCTCTCATAATTTTCATGGTACACACCAAGGGGAAGAATTCTGGCAGCTGGAAATCTGGACCTGGAAAAGCTGCGTCAGGCCACCTATTTTGCACAACTCGAAACAAGCTGAAACTTCACGGGGATTTTTTATGGAATATATAAGAATTATTGGAGCAAATAACTACCAGAGGGGGGCCACCAGGTGGGCATAACCCACCTGGGCACGCCAGGGCCCTCTGGCGCGCCTTGGGGGGTTGTGGCCTCCTCGGCCCACCTTCGGTGCCCATCTTTTGGTATATAAATCATTTTTGTCGGTGTTCTGGGAACGGGGGTCCCCAGACTTTCCTGCCTGCGGCCCACGACGTGGCTCTGTGAGCGGGCCCGTACGGCCCACCTTCACCAGCAAGGACTCAAGACCCTCGCGAGGGGCCAAGCCTCGCGGGGCGGACGACACAAGACCTCCTCAGGAGCGGCCTCACCAGGCTGGCTCACGAGGGGCGGAGATATCAAGGTGAGGAAACCTCGCGAGGTTCCGATGACGTGAGCCATGACGATCGAGATCAGGCGGGCGTCAGCGCGCAAAGTGTCCTTGTTTCCTCTTTGGTGCTAAGGAAGCAAGCGCAGGCGTGGAGTACTGAGGCGTCAAGCAAAGGTTTCCCTATCAGTGCAACGAGACCAAGACCAGCAGGGCGGCAAGAAGGAGGTCACCGTGGAGCCCAAAACGACGTCACCACTAGAGCCTTTTGCAGGCGAGGATTGCTTTTGTCAGGATAAGCTGTACTAGCTGCCCCCTTTCAAATTAGCCGTTGTTGGCTCCCTTCCCGCTCAATATTTGGGGAGAGGACCAAGGCCTCTATAAATAGGACTGGCCACTATTGGGTAACATTGCAGAAAACAAAAAATTTCCTACGGTTTCACCAAGATCCATCTATGAGTTCATCTAGCAACGAGTGATCGGATTGCATCTACATACCTTTGTAGATCACGCGCGGAAGCGTTCAAAGAACGGGGATGAGGAAGTCGTACTCGACGTGATCCAAATCACCGGAGATCCTAGCGCCGAACGGACGGCACCTCCACGTTCAACACATGTACGGTCAGCGTGACGTCTCCTCCTTCTTGATCCAGCAAGGGGAAGGAGAGGTTGATGAAGATCCAGCAGCACAACGGCATGGTGGTGGATGCAGGGGTCACCGCAGCAGGGCTTCGCCGTTCTACTACGAGAGGGAGAGGTGTAGCAGGGGAGAGGGAGGCGCCAAGACTCAAGGGTGCGGCTGCCCCCTCCCTCCCCCCCTTTATATAGGCCCCTAGGGGGTGCGCCGGCCCTAGGAGATGGGATCTCCTAGGGGGGCGGCGGCCAAGGGGTGGAGTGCCCCCCAAGCCAGGTGGGGCACCCCCCAACCCTAGGATTCCCAACCCTAGGCGCATGGGGTGGGCCAAGGGGGCGCACCAGCCCACTATGGGCTGGTTCCCCTCCCCACTTTGGCCCATGGGGCCCTTTGGGATGGGTGCCCCCACCCGGTGGACCCCCGGGACCCTTCCGGTGGTCCCGGTACAATACCGGTGACCCCCGAAACTCTCCCGATGGCCGAAACTGCACTTCCTATATATAATTCTTCACCTCCGGACCATTCCGGAACTCCTCGTGACGTCCGGGACTCCGAACAACTTTCGGGTTACTGCATATTATATCTCTACAACCCTAGCGTCACCGAACCTTAAGTGTGTACACATGTTCGGGAGACATGTAGACATGACCGAGATGGCTCTCCGGTCAATAACCAACAGCGGGATCTGGATACCCATGTTGGCTCCCACATGCTCCTCGATGATCTCATCGGATGAACCACGATGTCGAGGATTCAAGCAACCCCGTATACAATTCCCTTTGTCAATCGGTACGTTACTTGCCCGAGATTCGATCGTCGGTATCCCAATACCTCGTTCAATCTCGTTACCGGCAAGTCACTTTACACGTACCGTAATGCATGATCCCGTGACCAGACACTTGGTCACTTTGAGCTCATTATGATGATGCATTACCGAGTGGGCCCAGAGATACCTCTCCGTTATACGGAGTGACAAATCCCAGTCTTGATCCGTGTCAACCCAACAGACACTTTCGGAGATACCCGTAGTATACATTTAAGTCACCCAGTTACGTTGTGACATTTGGTACACCCAAAGCACTCCTACGGTATCCGGGAGTTACACGATCTCATGGTCTAAGGAAAATATACTTGACATTGGAAAACTCTAGCAAACGAACTATACGATCTTGTGCTATGTTTAGGATTGGGTCTTGTCCATCACATCATTCTCCTAATGATGTGATCTCGTTATCAATGACATCCAATGTCCATAGTCAGGAAACCATGACTATCTGTTGATCAACGAGCTAGTCAACTAGAGGCTTACTAGGGACATGTTGGTGTCTATGTATTCACACATGTATTACGATTTCCGGATAACACAATTATAGCATGAATAAAAGACAATTATCATGAACAAGGAAATATAATAATAATCCTTTTATTATTGCCTCTAGGGCATATTTCCAACAGTCTCCCACTTGCACTAGAGTCAATAATCTAGTTACATTGTGATGAATCGAACACCCATGGAATTCTGGTGTTGATCATGTTTTGCTCTAGGGAGAGGTTTAGTCAATGGATCTGCTACATTCAGGTCCGTATGTACTTTACAAATATCTATGTCTCCATCTTAAACATTTTCATGAATGGAGTTGAAGCGGCGCTTGATGTGCCTGGTCTTCTTGTGAAACCTGGGCTCCTTGGCAAGTGCAATAGCTCCAGTGTTGTCACAGAAGAGTTTGATCGGCCCCGACGCATTGGGTATGACTCCTAGGTCAGTGATGAACTCCTTCACCCAAATTTCTTCATGCGCTGCCTCCGAGGCTGCCATGTACTCCGCTTCACATGTAGATCCCGCCACGACGCTCTGCTTGCAACTGCACCAGCTTATTGCCCCACCATTCAAAATATACACGTATCCGGTTTGTGACATAGAGTCATCCAGATCTGTGTCGAAGCTAGCGTCGACGTAACCCTTTACGACGAGCTCTTCGTCACCTCCATAAACGAGAAACATTTCCTTAGTCCTTTTCAGGTACTTCAGGATATTCTTGACCGCTGTCCAGTGTTCCTTGCCGGGATTACTTTGGTACCTACCTACCAAACTTACGGCAAGGTTTACATCAGGTCTGGTACACAGCATGGCATACTCATCTCTTCTATATCTTCTGCCGTGGTCGGACATTGAGCTGAGCTCAATTTCACACCTTGCAACACAGGCAAGAACCCCTTCTTAGACTGATCCATATTGAACTTCTTCAATATCTTATCAAGGTATGTGCTTTGTGAAAGACCTATGAGGCGTCTTGATCTATCTCTATAGATCTTGATGCCTAATATATAAGCAGCTTCTCCAAGGTCCTTCATTGAAAAACTCTTATTCAAGTAGGCCTTAATTCTGTCCAAAAGCTCTATATCATTTCCCATCAAAAGTATGTCATCTACATATAATATGAGAAATGCTACAGAGCTCCCACTCACTTTCTTGTAAACGCAGGCTTCTCCATAAGTCTGCATAAACCCAAACGCTTTGATCATCTCATCAAAGCGAATGTTCCAACTCCGAGATGCTTGCACCAGCCCATAAATCGAGCGTTGGAGCTTGCACACCTTGTCAGCATTCTTAGGATCGACAAAACCTTCCGGCTGCATCATATACAATTCTTCCTTAAGGAAACCATTAAGGAATGCCGTTTTGACGTCCATTTGCCATATCTCATAATAATAGAATGCGGCAATTGCTAACATGATCCAGACGGACTTCAGCTTCGCTACCGGTGATAAAGTCTCATCGTAGTCAACCCCTTGAACTTGTTGATAACCCTTAGTGACAAGCCGAGCTTTATAGATGGTCACATTACTATCCGCGTCTGTCTTCTTCTTAAAGATCCATTTATTTTCTATGGCTCGCCGCTCAACGGGCAAGTCAGTCAAAGCCCATACTTCGTTTTCATACATGGATCCTATCTCGGATTTCATGGCTTCCAGCCATTTGTCGGAATCCGGGCCCGCCATCGCTTCTTCATAGTTCGAAGGTTCACCGTTGTCTAACAACATGATTTCCAATACAGGGTTGCCGTACCACTCTGGTGCGGAATGTGTCCTTGTGGACCTACGAAGTTCAGTAGCAACTTGATCTGAAGTTTCATGATCATCATCATTAACTTCCTCTCTAGTCGGTGCAGGCACCTCAGGAACATTTTCTTGAGTTGTGCCATTTTCCGGTTCAAAAGGTAATACTTCATCAAGTTCTACTTTCCTCCCACTTACTTCTTTCGAGAGAAACTCCTTCTCTAGAAAGGATCCATTCTTGGCAACAAAGATCTTGCCTTCGGATCTGAGGTAGAAGGTATACCCAATAGTTTCTTTAGGGTATCCTATGAAGACGCATTTTTCTGACTTTGGTTCGAGCTTTTCAGGTTGAAGTTTCTTGACATAAGCATCGCATCCCCAAACTTTTAGAAATGACAGCTTAGGTTTCTTCCCAAACCATAACTCATACGGTGTCGTCTCAACGGATTTTGATGGAGCCCTATTTAAAGTGAATGCGGCAGTCTCTAAAGCATAGCCCCAAAAAGATAGCGGTAAATCGGTAAGAGACATCATAGATCGCACCATATCTAATAGAGTGCGGTTACGACGTTCAGACACACCATTACGCTGAGGTGTTCCAGGCGGCGTGAGTTGTGAAACTATTCCACATTTTCTTAAGTGTGTGCCAAATTCGTGACTCAAATATTCTCCTCCACGATCTGATCGCAGGAACTTGATTTTCCTGTCACGTTGATTCTCAACCTCACTCTGAAATTCCTTGAACCTTTCAAAGGTCTCAGACTTGTGTTTCATTAAGTAGACATACCCATATCTACTCAAGTCATCAGTGAGGGTGAGAACATAACGATAACCACCGTGAGCCTCAACACTCATTGGACCGCACACATTAGT
Organism: Triticum urartu; assembly: GCF_003073215.2. Taxonomy (NCBI): domain Eukaryota; kingdom Viridiplantae; phylum Streptophyta; class Magnoliopsida; order Poales; family Poaceae; genus Triticum; species Triticum urartu. The sequence goes on along the minus strand of NC_053028.1, from coordinate 438,451,874 downwards.
ATGTATGATTTCCAATAAGTTGGTTGCTCGCTCCATTGTTCCTGAGAACGGAGTCTTGGTCATTTTACCCATGAGGCATGGTTCGCATGTGTCAAATGATTCGTAATCAAGAGACTCTAAAAGTCCATCTGCATGGAGCTTCTTGACACCTATGTGACCAAGGCGGCAGTGCCACAAGTATGTGGGACTATCATTATCAACCTTACATCTTTTGGTACTCACACTATGAATATGTGTAGCATTACGCTCGAGATTCATTAAGAATAAACCATTCACCATCGGAGCATGACCATAAAACATATCTCTCATATAAATAGAATAACCATTATTCTCGGATTTAAATGAGTAGCCATCTCGTATTAAACGAAATCCTAATACAATGTTCATGCTCAAACTTGGCACTAAATAACAATTATTGAGGTTCAAAACTAATCCCGTAGGTCAATGTAGAGGTAGCGTGCCGACGGCGATCACATCGACCTTGGAACCATTCCCGACGCGCATCGTCACCTCGTCCTTCGCCAGTCTCCGCTTATTCCGCAGCTCCTGCTTTGAGTTACAAATGTGAGCAACTGCACCGGTATCAAATAACCAGGAGCTACTACGAGTACTGGTATGGTACACATCAATTACATGTATATCACATATACCTTTCATTTTGTTGGCCTTCTTGTCCGCTAAGTATTTGGGGAAGTTCCACTTCCAGTGACCACTTTCCTTGCAATAAAAGCACTCAGTCTCGGGCTTGGGTCCATTCTTTGGCTTCTTCCCGGCAGCTTGCTTGCCGGACGCGGCAACTCCCTTGCTGTCCTTCTTGAAGTTTTTCTTACCCTTGCCTTTCTTGAACTTTGTGGTTTTATTCACCATCAACACTTGATGTTCCTTTTTGACTTCTACCTCTGCTGATTTCAGCATTGCAAATACTTCAGGAATGGTCTTTTCCATCCCCTGCATATTGAAGTTCATCACAAAGCTCTTGTAGCTCGATGGAAGCGACTGAAGGATTCTGTCAATGACCGCGTCATCTGGGAGATTAACTCCCAGCTGAGTCAAGCGGTTATGTAACCCTGACATAGTGAGTATGTGCTCACTGACAGAACTATTTTCCTCCATCTTACAGCTGAAGAACTTGTCGGAGACTTCATATCTCTCGACCCGGGCATGAGCTTGAAAAACCATTTTCAGCTCTTAGAACATCTCATATGCTCCGTGTCTCTCAAAACGCTTTTGGAGCCCCGGTTCTAAGCTGTAAAGCATGCCGCACAGAACGAGGGAGTAATCATCGGTACGTGTCTGCCAAGCGTTCATAACGTCTTGTTCTGCAGGGAGAACAGGTGCTTCACCTAGCGGTGCTTGTAGGACATAATCTTTCTTGGCAGCTATGAGGATGATCCTCAGGTTCTGGACCCAGTCTGTATAATTGCTGCCATCGTCTTTCAGCTTGGTTTTCTCTGGGAACGCGTTGAAGTTGAGGACAACGTTGGCCATTTGATCTACAAGACATATTGTAAATATTTTAGACTAAGTTCATAATAGTTAAGTTCATCTAATCAAATTATTCAATGAACTCCCACTCAGATAGACATCCCTCCGGTCATCTAAGTATAACATGATCCGAGTTAACTAGGCCGTGTCCGATCATCACGTGAGACGGACTAGTCAACATCGGTGAACATCTTCATGTTGATCGTATCTTCTATACGACTCATGCTCGACCTTTCGGTCTTCTGTGTTCCGAGGCCATGTCTGTACATGCTAGGCTCGTCAAGTCAACCTAAGTGTTTGCATGTGTAAATCTGTCTTACACCCGTTGTATGTGAACATTGGAATCTATCACACCCGATCATCACGTGGTGCTTCGAAACAAAGAACTGTCGCAACGGTGCACAGTTAGGGGGCACACTTTCTTGAAATTATTATGAGGGATCATCTTATTTACTACCGTCGTTCTAAGTAAACAAGATGCAAAAACATGATAAACATCACATGCAATCAAATAATAATAGTGACATGATATGGCCAATATCACATAGCTCCTTTGATCTCCATCTTGGGGCTCCATGATCATCTCGTCACCGGCATGACACCATCATTTCCATCATCATGATCTCCATCATCGTGTCTCCAGGAATTTGCTCGCCAACTATTACTTCTACTACTATGGCTAACACGTTTAGCAATAAAGTAAAGTAATTTACATGGCGTTTCTCAATGACACGCAGGTCATACAAAAATAAAGACAACTCCTATGGCTCCTGCCGGTTGTCATACTCATCGACATGCAAGTCGTGATTCCTATTACAATAGCATGAACATATCATACATCACATATATATCATTCATCATTCATCACAACTTTGGCCATATCACATCACAAAACACTTGCTGCAAAAACAAGTTAGACGTCCTCTAATTGTTGTTGCAAGTTTTACGTGGCTGCAATAGGGTTCTAGCAAGAACATTTTCTTACCTACGTTAAAGCCACAACGTGATTTGTCAACTTCTATGTACCCTTCATAAGGACCCTTTTCATCGAATCCGCTCCAACTAAAGTGGGAGAGACAGACACCCGCCAGCCACCTTATGCAACTAGTGCATGTCAGTCGGTGGAACCGGTCTCACGTAAGTGTACGTGTAAGGTTGGTCCAGGCCGCTTCATCCCACAATACCGCTGAAGCAAAATAAGACTAGTAGTGGCAAGAAAGTTGACAGCATCTATGCCCACAACAAATTGTGTTCTACTCGTGCAAAGAGAACTATGCATAGACCTAGCTCATGATGCCACTGTTGGGTAACGTTGCAGAAAACAAAAAATTTCCTATGGTTTCACCAAGATCCATCTATGAGTTCATCTAGCAACGAGTGATTGGATTGCATCTACATACCTTTGTAGATCACGCGCGGAAGCGTTCAAAGAACGGGGATGAGGAAGTCGTACTTGACGTGATCCAAATCACCGGAGATCCTAGCGCCGAACGGACGGCACCTCCGCGTTCAACACACGTACGGTCAGCGTGATGTCTCCTCCTTCTTGATCAAGCAAGGGCAAGGAGGGGGTGATGAAGATCCAGCAGCACGACGGCGTGGTGGTGGATGCAGGGGTCACCGCAGCAGGGCTTCGCCGTTCTACTACGAGAGGGAGAGGTGTAGCAGGGGAGAGGGAGGCGCCAAGACTCAAGGGTGCGGCTGCCCCCTCCCTCCCCCCCTTTATATAGGCCCCCTAGGGGGTGCTCCGGCCCTAGGAGATGGGATCTCCTAGGGTGGGCGGCGGCCAAGGGGTGGAGTGCCCCCCAAGCCAGGTGGGGCGCCCCCCCACCATAGGATTCCCAACCCTAGGCGCATGGGGTGGGCCAAGGGGGTGCACCAGCCCACTATGGGCTGGTTCCCCTCCCCACTTTGGCCCATGGGGCCCTCCGGGATGGGTGGCCCCACCCGGTGGACCCCCGGGACCCTTCCGGTGGTCCCGGTACAATACCGGTGACCCCCGAAACTCTCCCGATGGCCAAAACTGCACTTCCTATATATAATTCTTCACCTCCGGACCATTCCGGAACTCCTCGTGACGTCTGGGATCTCATCCAGGACTCCAAACAACTTTCGGGTTACTGCATATTCATATATCTACAACCCTAGCGTCACCGAACCTTAAGTGTGTAGACCCTACGGGTTCGGGAGACATGTAGACATGACCGAGATGGCTCTCCGGTCAATAACCAACAGCGGGATCTGGATACCCATGTTGGCTCCCACATGCTCCTCGATGATCTCATCGGATGAACCACGATGTCGAGGATTCAAGCAACCCCGTATACAATTCCCTTTGTCAATCGGTACGTTACTTGCCCGAGATTCGATCGTCGATATCCCAATACCTCGTTCAATCTCGTTACCGGCAAGTCACTTTACTCGTACCGTAATGCATGATCCCATGACCAGACACTTGGTCACTTTGAGCTCATTATGATGATGCATTACCGAGTGGGCCCAGAGATACCTCTCCGTTATACGGAGTGACAAATCCCAGTCTTGATCCGTGTCAACCCAACAGACACTTTCGGAGATACCCGTAGTATACCTTTATAGTCACCCAGTTACGTTGTGACGTTTGGTACACCCAAAGCACTCCTACGGCATCCGGGAGTTACACGATCTCATGGTCTAAGGAAAAGATACTTGACATTGGAAAAACTCTAGCAAACGAACTATACGATCTTGTGCTATGTTTAGGATTGGGTCTTGTCCATCACATCATTCTCCTAATGATGTGATCTCGTTATCAATGACATCCAATGTCCATAGTCAGGAAACCATGACTATCTATTGATCAACGAGCTAGTCAACTAGAGGCTTACTAGGGACATGTTGGTGTCTATGTATTCACACATGTATTACGATTTCCAGATAACACAATTATAGCATGAATAAAAGACAATTATCATGAACAAGGAAATATAATAATAATCCTTTTATTATTGCCTCTAGGGCATATTTCCAACAGCCACCACCATAGCTAGGGGAGGAGACAGATAGAGAGATTGGGTTGATCGATCGATCTGATCGAGAGAGACCAGAGCTACCAAAAGTTCACGGAGTACAAGAACACCTCTCCTCAGGAGGTTGTTCTTCCCCTTGTACTATTCATCCTCAGCCCAAGAGGCAATCCACCACCACCACACTGGAGTAGGGTATTACACCACAACGGTGGCCCGAACCAGTATAACTCTTGTGTCGTTTGTGTTGCGAGTTCATCGAGTTAGCCCGTAAGATCTTAGCGAAGCTAGGACGTGGATCGGTAGGGGGAGATCATTGCGCGCACGCCAGTGTTCGAACCTTGAGGGTTTTGCCGGAACCCGTGATCCGACATTTGGCGTGCCAGGTAGGGGTGCGCCGAAGCTTCCCTTCCGTCACTCCGCATCCCGTTGCTCCATCGTCTCCACGGCGGACGCTCGCCGCGCTCGCGCTGAGCGCCGGGCTGCCCTCGCCGCCCACATCGCTCAGACGGCTCCCATCGGCGGGCCACCCCATCGTTCCCCGTCGCCTGCCGCCAACGCCGCCACCGGCCCGGCGGGAACGAGCAGCAAGCATCCTCGCTGCACCCCTCGGTGCGGCGGGACGGCCACACCGCCACTCCATCGCTGACCCCGGCCGGCTCGTCATCCCACGCTCGTCGCGCCACAACTCGATACTAGAACAAAATATGACTCTATATGAATGCCTCCGGCGGTGTACCAGGATGTGCAATGATCTAGCGTAGAAAATGATATCAAAAATCGGACAAGCCATGAAAACATCTGTAACATCCCAATTTTAAATTTGGTTGTTAATCATTAGGTCATCATATGCATCCATAATTTGTGCATTTGAATTTGTTTGGACTTTTGATCCTAGAGGCCTTAAGCAACTCAAGAACCAATCAAGAGAGTTGGAGGTTTTCACAGAAATCCATTTTTGAATTTTCAAAATTGGTAAATTGGATCAAAGTGATTTTATTCGAAATTATTTTTCCAATCATTTAAATTTAAATAAATGAGAGAAGATAATAGGACTTCTTCAAAACAGCTAGGAAATATTGGAAATTTAATTTTGAATAGAATTATACTTATTTGATATTTAATTGTAATTTTATTTGGTTGAATTTTATTAAATTAGGGAAAAATTGCATTTTAGACCAGAAAAATGTTCACATGGTCCCAAATATTAGGAGGGGATGGTGAAAATTGTTTCTGGAATTTCAGGATTTTTATCTTATTTTATTCAGATTTTTTATTCACGAAGTTATTTTAAAAAATTCGAACCGACTCGGCCGAAGCCCAACCGGCCCAGCGCGCCACAGCCTTCCCCGGACCACGCCCGAGCCGGACTCCCGCCGGAGTCCGGAGCCGCCGTGCTATCGTCGCCCCTTGCCCAAGTCAGAGCCCCCGACCCCTTTATAAAGCGCCGCCCCGGCCCCTTCCTCCTCACATAGCCGTCGCCGCGCCGCAAGCTGCAGCCTCCCGCCGCCCAAACCGCGCCGCACGCTGGCGCCTGCCGTCCCCTGCCGCTCGCCGCGCCGCGTCGCCGCTGCCCCGTCCTCGCTGGAGTTTGCCGCCGCTGCTTTTCTCCGTCGAACCGCCCAACCGGTTTTTTGGTTTTCTTTTAACCTGGTTTATTATTTAGGTTAGTTTAGTTAGCGAATGTTCGTTCGTTTAGCTCTGTCAATGAATGCTTTCGTTCGTTACTCTCTATTAGCGGACGTTCATCCGATATATTTTTCTTTTTCTGTTTATTTTCAGCCAGGGACTTAGCCGTAATTATTTTCATTGCAGATTAGTCCCTAATCTTCAAACCCTCACCACTTTTTGCTCGTTTATCCAAATCCAACGAAACCAACGCCAAATTCTTCGTTACGATCTCCTGTGTTCAGATAACCAAATTAAACATGTTTTTGATAGTTAAAAATTTGGTTTCAAACGGATTTGATTTTGAACTTCTTTTGATCGTAATTTGAGTTTCATACCTCCGATTTGATTAATTCTTTTTGCAAATCGAACCTCTTCACTTCTACTTTCTATTCAGATCTTTTTATTGGGTTTTACCTTTGCATCTTATGCTGCAGTGCTTATGTATGCTATTGTTTGTTTATGATAGATTACCTGGAGTGCGAAGCTTGCTACTACGAATCTTTAGTGTTTTCCTATCGTCAGCAAGGCAAGTTACACTTTGATCATATCCCTTTATTGCACAATTTTTATGCATTAGTTTCAACCCTCAAACATTGCATGAGTAGGATTATGAACATGTGGTGATGGGTAAGTAGTTGATGAGGTAGGAACCTATTGTCCTTTTATCAACCCCGGGAATATATGTTTGTTACTTATTGCTTAGCCCTGCTCGTAGACGGGATTGGTATGTGTGATTCATGCAAGTTGTGAGAGACTATAACTAAGGCAAAATTAAGGTGGCTACTTTAATACACATCTGGGTGGAATGGTTGCGGGCACCTGGAGCAATCCAGTTTTGTCCTGGGATATTCCGGAGTACCCGTGTGATAATCCTATGGAATGCCACCCAGGCTCAAAGGGATCATGATATTATTCATGCTCAGAAACTTCCGTGTGCATCCACAAGCCATTATGGGCTCTGGCATAGTTGAGTACATTGTGTGACCTCTTTCGGTGGTAGGATAGCAGATGTAGGGGAAAGTAGGTGGTATTGTCTACCCAGAGTAAAGAGTTAATGCTTCAGAAAGACTATGTCTCGATCATCCGATCATGGATGTTGTCGAGTGTTGTGGGGAAAAGTGCGCAAACCTCTGCAGAGTGTACAAACTAATTGTGGTTAGCCGTGTCCCCGGTTATGGACATCTTGAGTATCTATTATTTGAATTATTGATTGACCTCATGACTTTACTTAATGAATTTGTTGGGTTATTAATATTTCTTTTGGGAATTGAGTTGGGGGAACCTTCTCAATAATGACATAAACTTGGTAGTTAATTAAAATCTATTCCTTTGTTGTAGGAAAAAAATTAGCTTTATGCAAATATTAAACTTAGAGCCTCCACCAGCCAAATATGCATGTAGTGATAGTTATTCTTGCATCATTATTCTCTGTAGTGTGATCTTGCCAGCATATTCCATGTGCTGACCTACACGGCTGCAACGTATCATGTTGTAGAATTTTCAAACAAAGAGGAAGGTGCGATATGTCGTTGTCATGCACTCATTTTTGCCGTGGAGTTGAATGGACTCATTTATCTTTGATGCTTCCACAAGTTATTTAGATGGCCTTCAGCCATATTATTGTAATAAGTACTCTTTTTGAGACACTCGATGTAATAAGTGTGTGATTGAACTCTGTTATAAATCCTCGAGTACTGCGCATGTCAGCAATACCGATACAGGGATGACACGTAAGCACAGAGACTATGGTCAATTGGGATCGGGTCGCTACAAGATGGTATCAGAGCCCACGCTGACTGTAAGACACGACCACTAGGCAAAGCCACATGATACTCTTCTCTACTCATTTGTAACTCTTCTCTATTTCTACACTATAGGGCCTCATTCGTTTCATAGGATTTGCATGTCATAGGAATAGGAAATGTATAGGAATAGGGTGCCCGGTCCAGCCAAATCCTATGGGAAGCAAAATCCAAAGAATAAAGAAAAAAGAGCATTCGGTTTACACCACAGGAAAAGTACAGGAAACTACTAGTCTTTGGTTCATTTATTTATTATTACTAGGTGCTCAACTAGCCGTTAGCTCAAGTGCATCAACTAGCCGTTAGCTCAAGTGCATAAATGGCATTCTTCTCTCCATTTCCTTCCTCTGTCTACTCTTTTCTTCTTCTCTTCACACAAATCAATCATCACCCTGCTCTTTTGTTCTTCTTTCATCCAGTGTCATTTTCTGGAGAGCTTTGGAAGACACTGCAAGTTGCTACTTGCTGGAGAAACAAGGTTAGTACCTATCCATCTTGTGCAACAAAATGTCATTGTTCAGCCAAGCAAAAGTCAAGATTTTATACGCTTTTCTATCGATTTTTCATCATCAGACGAACTTCTTAACAACTGTACACCATGTATTCAAGCTACCAACGTAGATCAGGAAGCGACGATGAGTTCATTCATTTTGTTCTCCCTACTTTAGGAGATACATCACAATCATCTTCTAGTAGGAGACCAATGCACACATCAAAGCTTACGGGGGGTTGTCGTGTTCATGAGATTTTAACAGGACATGAAAGTTTATGCAAAAGGAATTTCCGCATGGAGGTTCCTGTTTTTCAGGCACTAGTCAATAAACTGCGTGAGAAAAGCTATCTAGCTGATACAACATATCTTTCAGTAGAAGAGCAAGTTGCTATATTTTTGTATGGAGTGGCAAAAAATGCAACCAATGAAACACTTCAAGATTGGTTTCAGCATAGCCCAGATACAATACATCGACATTTTAAAAGAGTGCTTGAAGCAATCACCAATCTCACAACTATCTACATACGTCCACCTTCTCTACACCCACATTCAGTATTGAGCAAACCAAAGTTCTACCCCTTTTTTAAGGTATCAAAATCTTGAAACATTCTGATTTTAACATGATTTGGTATGAACTAGATACAAATTTCTAACACGGATGTGCCTTGTTTTTGTGCAGAACTGTATTGGTGCTATAGACGGTACTCACATCCCTATGAAGCTTCCATTGGATGAGCAAGAACCATACAGAAATAGGAAGCAAACAATCTCGCGGAATGTTATGGTTGCCTGCGATTTTGACTTGAAGTTTGTGCATATACATCCTGGTTGGGAGGGATTAGCTTCAGATGCAAGAGTTCTAAATGATGCACTTAACCATGGTTTTGAAGTTCCCGATGGTAAATTTTATCTCGTGGATGCTGGTTATGCAAACACACCACAGTTTCTTGCTCCATACCGTGGTACCAGTATCATTTAAACGAACAAGGAAGAGTTCGTCAAAGGCCACAAAATCACAGGGAACTATTTAATCTTCGACATGCTCAACTTCGGAATCATGTTGAGAGAATTATCGGCATATGGAAAATGAGATTTCCTATACTGAAAGTTACTTCACATTATCCAAAAGAAAAACAGGTCGACATAACCGTTGCTTGTGCTGTTCTACATAACTTCATACGCCTACACAATGGAGATATGACTTGGCCTAGTGACGATACAATGGATATTGATCACGAGTTGATTATTGATGTGCCAAATGGAGACCATAACTATCATGAAGACATACGTGCTTTAAACTACTCAAGGGAAGTAGGAAATCAAATGCGAGATAATATAGCAAATCATATGTGGGAGCAGTATGTATCACAGAGAAGATAGACATAGTGATAAGGCTTGCAAGTTGTATCAGCATAGTCCTAGACTCAAAACGGCACCAAATGATAAAACTATCAGCTAAGAGCATCTTCCATTCTTCTGTCAGCTTTGTGTCAGGCGACCTTTGTACACCAAGCTATACTCACTGATCTTTCACTTGATTAATCGGAATCAGAATGGTCCCAGGACTGGCCTCATCTTCGGTCGACTCAACTGATTTTTTCTCCAGAAACATCTCAACCTGCGGTCATTCAAGTTTATTAATAAGTTATTAAGACATACAGTATCATTTAAACGAACAAGGAAGAGTTCGTCAAAGGCCACAAAATCACAGGGAACTATTTAATCTTCGACATGCTCAACTTCGGAATCATGTTGAGAGAATTATCGGCATATGGAAAATGAGATTTCCTATACTGAAAGTTACTTCACATTATCCAAAAGAAAAACAGGTCGACATAACCGTTGCTTGTGCTGTTCTACATAACTTCATACGCCTACACAATGGAGATATGACTTGGCCTAGTGACGATACAATGGATATTGATCACGAGTTGATTATTGATGTGCCAAATGGAGACCATAACTATCATGAAGACATACGTGCTTTAAACTACTCAAGGGAAGTAGGAAATCAAATGCGAGATAATATAGCAAATCATATGTGGGAGCAGTATGTATCACAGAGAAGATAGACATAGTGATAAGGCTTGCAAGTTGTATCAGCATCCATGTACTGGAATATTAAAGTTCTACTTCATTATATAATTTTTATCCCATCCCTTAGCATAGGTGCAGATACATATTCGAGAATACAAAATACTAGACCATACGGCCTACCAAAATATATATGCTAACCATACTTAGACTTCACGGCCTACCAAAATATATATGCTAACCATACCACACGACCAAAATATATGCTAACCACCAGAAGACACTACGAGATGTTAGTTCTACTCCGGGTTGCTACGTGCAATCTCCCTTTTAATCCAAGCCAATCGTCGTTCATTAGTAGAAAATGACAAGAAAACTTCCCTGTTATTCTTTGCCTGGAAGATATCTGATGCCATGAGAATGTCACTCAATTGTAGTCCCTCCAACTCTTCAACAGCTGTAATGCACTTGTTAATGCTGTAGGGATCCTCTGTTTTTTTCTCCTCAATAGCTGCTTTCTTCTCCTCAATAGCTGCAAATCGGTCTATTTCTTCCTGCTTCAACTTCAAATATCTCTCATGAAATCCATCCGGAGGTTCAGCAGTACTTCTCTTTTGTTTTTTCTTGCTAGGCTTCTCTGTACGTGCTTGTGTGGAGCTTGGTGTGGTTTTCATTTCTTGCATAGGTGTTGATGAATGTTGTCCAGCATCCACATTTAAATTCTCAGTCTCTTCTTCAACAGAAAAATGGAAACCAAATTCACCTGCGCCTTGTAAAGTAGGTGAAGGCGACCGATAAGCATTAGGCTCTTCATCAACATAGTTCACCACATTATTTGCCCTGCTTGCGTAGTACTCCATACCACGACGAGTCCTGCCTTCAGCATAACGACCTATATATCATGTTCAAGAAAAAAATTAGCGTGCCATCAAGAAAAATATGAGTAGAGCGTGATGTAAAAATTAACAAATAAGAATATTTCACTAACCTTCATAGAGCGAAGCCAATTCATCATAGTATGGGAAAGACTTATCTCACCATTGGAGGGCGTCCTTGCTGTTCTTGCGAGCAGCAAATGCAGCCCAAACACTCGCCGGTGCATCTACCATCATTCTATCTTTATCCCATCCAAAGCCACTTTCTGCTATCAAATCTTTTACACTCCGATAAGCTTTTTTCAAATCTTGATCCTTTTGCTTGACTTGGTTAACATTAAACAACATGCCAAACTTGGTATTTAGTTGAGAAGTAATACTTGTCCATGCTTCCTTGCTCCATGCATTGTGTGTTCGATAACCAGGTACATCATGATCTTTCAAGAGCTGAATAAGAGACACCTTCATTTCGCGACTCCATTTAGCTCTTGAACAGGGCTTTATGGTACCTAAAGCGGATAAAAATTTGCTCAATTTCAGTTATACTAGCCCCAGAAAAAAAAATAGCAATACCTAGTTATTATGTGCTTAGTTTTCAGTACCAAACTATCACTCCAAGTAATTCAAAATTGATGAAATACCTATATGTTGAGAAGGCAGTGAAGTCAATCGATTAGCTTCAACATCACTGAATCCTTGTGATTGTGAACGAGGGCCTACTTGGTCATAGTTCCGACCTACTTGCTCATAGTTCTGATAATTAGCCATCTGCAGTAGGACAGAAATAGATCGACAGAGAAGAAATTTGTTAGAATATAAACATGTAAGTGCTTGTTGCTACTAGCTTATTTTTACGTGCTAGTCTCCAAAAAATCAATCAACCTGCTTCCAAGCACTTGTACGTGCTTGTTGCTATGGCCGAACACTATTGAGCAATCACTACAAGAACTGATTAAAATTTCACTTACTAGGATATACTCTGTATCTGATAGGACATGGCCAGATCGATTCTTTCACCAAATAAATTGCAAAGAGCTTTTCTAATTTGATAGGATCTGTCCAGATCGATTCATCACCAGATAAATTGCAAAGAGCTCTTGAACTAACAAAGACATGAGGCGTATTGATTTCTAATTACTCTCGAACCAACATACCAGTGAAGAAGAGGAGCAGCCCAGGAGCGCACGACGGAGACGAGATGGCTGCTGCTGGTAGGGGTTGATGCCTGCTGCTGTGTGTAGAAGAGGGGATCCAGAATAGAGAGAGGAGGGGAGATTCAGAGGAGATGGATGCGGATGGCCGGTCGCCTCTACCGCTCGTCTTCTATAGTCCTTCTCCAGTTCTTCCCCCTTCTATTTTCCACCTCGGACTCAGAAGATTAATGAAGCAGAAGTGGAATCGCTATCTTTTTTGCTGCGGAAAGGAGAGGGCGCCGCGCCGCTTCGTGCGCTCTTTTCGCGCCAGGATTTTTTCCGAGAGGTCTGACTGGATGCAACGAATCCTCTGGAATAGGGTAGTTAGTAATAAAATCCTCAGGATTTTGTAATCTCAATTCCTGTAAACCGAATGACCAGTACAAGAAAAAATCCTGAGATCTAAAATCCTGTAAAAATCCTATAAGAATCCTACGAAATGAATGAGGCCTAGATGTCGGACTCAAGGACCAAGTTCACTCATCCGGATATGACGACACCCCTTTCAGGCGACACTTGAAGGAAGTCACTAGGTACCTGAACATCGACATACCAAGCTTCACCAGAACTTTCACCGCCACTTTACCAGAAGAGGAGCGCTAGGCGATTCAAGTTTGTGTTCCAGGAAGGACTTTTGCACCAATTACCGAGCCCATCGAGTTTTCCTTTGACGCACCAACCCGGAGTTTAGGAAAGAGCATGGCCGCCCACATCGCCATTGGACGCATAGGCGAGGTGTACAACAAGGATCTTAAAGACACCACCTACCAGATATGTGGACGTCGAGATGAGCAATGGGAGATGATTCACACCAGGAGGGATAGATCTATTGCAACCTACATACAGGAGTTGAGCACATTCGTCGTTATGAGAACCAGATGTGCGCTAACATGATAGATATGAAGAAGGTGATGATAACCCACAAGTATAGAGGATCGCAACAGTTTTCGAGGGTAGAGTATTCAACCCAAATTTATTGATTCGACACAAGGGGAGCCAAAGAATGTTCTCAAGTATTAGTAGCTGAGTTGTCAATTCAACCACACCTGGAAACTTAGTATCTGCAGCAAAGTGTTTAGTAGCAAAGTAATATGATAGTAGTGGTAATGGTAGCAAAAGGTAATGATAGCAAAAGTAATGTTTTTGGTATTTTGTAGTGATGATAGAAATAGCAACGGAAAAGTAAATAAGCGAAGAACAATATATGGAAAGCTCGTAGGCAATGGATCGATTATGGAGAATTGTGCCGGATGCGGTTCATCATGTAACAATCATAACCTAGGGTGACACAGAACTAGCTCCAGTTAATCAATGTAATGTAGGCATGTATTCCGAATATAGTCATACGTGCTTATGGAAAAGAACTTGCATGACATCTTTTGTCCTACCCTCCCGCGGCAGCGGGGTCCTAACGGAAACTAAGGGATATTAAGGCCTCCTTTTAATAGAGTACCGGAACAAAGCATTAACACATAGTGAATACATGAACTCCTCAAACTACGGTCATCACCGGTAAGTTTCCCGATTATTGTCACTTCGGGGTTAACAGATCATAACACATAATAGGTGACTATATACTTGCAAGATAGGATCAAGAACTCTCATATATTGATGAAAACATAATAGGTTCAGATCTGAAATCATGGCACTCAGGCCCTAGTGACAAGCATTAAGCATAGCAAAGTCATAGCAACATCAATCTCAGAACTTAGTGGATACTAGGGATCAAACCCTAACAAAACTAACTCGATTACATGATAGATCCCATCCAACCCATCACCGTCCAGCAAGCCTACGATGGAATTACTCACGCACGGCGGTGAGCATCATGAAATTGGTGATGGAGGATGGTTGATGATGACGATGGCGACGGATTCCCCTCTCCAAAGCCCCGAACGGACTCCAGATCAGCCCTCCCGAGAGGTTTTAGGGCTTGGCGGCGGCTCCGTATCGTAAAACGCGATGAATCCTTCTCTCTGATTTTTTTCTCTCCAAAACCAAATATATAGAGTTGGAGTTGAGGTCGAAGGAGCTCCAGGGGGCCCACGAGGTAGGGGGGCGCGCCCTAGGGGGGCAGGTATGCCCCACACCCTCGTGGAAAGGTGGTGGGCCCCCTGGCCTTCATCTTTTGCAATGATTTTTTATTATTTCCGAAAAGTAGTTCCATGAAGTTTTAGGTCATTCCGAGAACTTTTGTTTCTACACATAAATAACACCATGGTAATTCTGCTGAAAACAGCATTAGTCCGGGTTAGTTCCATTCAAATCATGCAAGTTAGAGTCCAAAACAAGGGCAAAAGTGTTTGGAAAAGTAGATAAGACGGAGACGTATCAACTCCCCCAAGCTTAAACCCTTGCTTGTCCTCAAGCAATTCAGTTGATAATCTGAAAGTGATAAAGAAAAACTTGTACAAACTCTGTTTGCTCTTGTTGTTGTAAATATGTAAAGCCAGCATTCAAGTTTTCAGCAAAGATTATTACTAACCACATTCACAATAACGCTTAGGTCTCAAGTTTACTCATATCAATGGCATAATCAACTAGCAAGCAATAATAATAAATCTCGGATGACAACACTTTCTCAAAACAATCATAATATGATATAACAAAATGGTATCTCGCTAGCCCTTTCTGAGACCGCAAAACATAAATGCAGAGCACCTTTAAAGATCAAGGACTGACTAGACATTGTAATTCATGGTAAAAGAGATCTAGTCAAGTCATACTCAATGTAAACTAATAGTAATGAATGCAAATGACAGCGGTACTCTCCAGCTGGTGCTTTTTAATAAGAGGATGATGACTCAACATGAAAGTAAATAGACAGGCCCTTCGCAGAGGGAAGCGGGGATTTTTAGAGGTGCCAGAGCTCGGTTTTGAAATAGAGGTGAATAATATTTTGAGCGGTATACTTTCATTGTCAACATAACAACCAAGAGATGGCAATATCTTCCATGCTACACACATTATAGGCGGTTCCCAAACAGAATGGTAAAGTTTATACTCCCCCTTCCACCAACAAGCATCAATCCATGGCTTGCTCGAAATAACGAGTGCCTCCAACTAACAAGAGCCCCAGGGGGAGTTTTGTTTGCAATTATTTTGATTTGATTTGCATAAAGCATGGGACTAGGCATCCCGGTGACCAGCCACTTTCTCGTGAATGAGGAGCGGAGTCCACTCCTCTTAAGAATAACCCGCCTAACATGGAAGATACGGACAGCCCTAGTTGATACATGAGCTATTCGAGCATACAAAACATGATATTTATTTGAAGGTTTAGAGTTTGGCACATAAAAATTTACTTGGAATGGCAGGTAGATACCGTATATAGGTAGGTATGGTGGACTCATATGGAATAACTTTGGGGTTTATGGAGTTGGATGCACAAGCAGTATTCCCGCTTAGTACAGGTGAAGGCTAGCAAAAGACTGGGAAGCGACCAGCTAGAGAGCTACAACAGTCATGAACATGCATTAAAATTAATCAACACCAAATGCAAGCATGAGTAGGATATAATCCACCATGAACATAAATATCGTGAAGGCTATGTTGATTTTGTTTCAACTACATGCATGAACATGCACCAAGTCAAGTCACTTAAATCATTCAGAGGAGGATACCACCCTATCATACCACATCACAACCATTTTAATAGCATGTTGGCACGCAAGGTAAACCATTATAAGCTCCTAGCTAATCAAGCATGGCACAAGAACTATGATCTCTAGTTGTCATTGCAAACATGTTTATTCATAATAGGCTGAATAAGGAACGATGAACTAATCATATTTACACAAACAAGAGAGGTCGAGTTCATACCAGCTTTTCTCATCTCAATAAGTTCATCATATAATCATCATTATTGCCTTTCACGTGCACGACCGAACGATGTGGATAATAATAATAATGCACGTGCATTGGACTAAGCTGGAATCTGCAAGCATTCAATAAACAGGAGAAGACAAGGCAATATGGGCTCTTTTGTCAGATCAACAATAATGCATATAAGAGCCACTTCAACAATTTAATTATGGTCTTCTCCTATCGACCCCCAAAGAAAAGAAAAGAAATAAAACTATTTACACGGGAAAGCTCCCAACAAGTAAAATAAGAACAAGAAATCTTTTTGGGTTTTCTCTTTAATTACTACTACAAGCATGGAAAGTAAACTAATTAAAAGCTACAACTAATTTTTTTGGTTTTTCTCTTAAGGTTTATCAAACACACAAGAAGAAAGCATAAAAAGGGAAATAAACTAGCATGGATGATACAATCAAAAAGTATGAGCATCGACATCTGGCAATGAGTGTGTGAACATAAATGTAATGTCGGTGAGAAATACGTACTCCCCCAATCTTAGGCTTTTGGCCTAAGTTGGTCTATGGCCACGGCTGGCCTGGTGGATATCCATAGTAAAAGTTGGGGTCATACTGAGATGCAGCGGCTATCGCCTCCTAAGCTGCAGCGTGGCGATGAGCGGCCTCCTCCCTCCTCTTGTACTCATCTGCCTCCTCTCTGGTAATAACATATCTTCATTTTGCCTGATTATCAAAGAAGGCATGAGCAGGGAGAGTAATATGGACAGCACGGCATCTGTCAAAGATTAAACGATACTAGAGAGGTGATTCATTCCTCTCGACAAACTGGTGGTGAACAATAGCATTAAAGTCTAGGTAAGCAGGAGGTAGTTCAATATCATCTTCACGTATGGCTATACTAAGAAAATTAGCTATGCGGGTTGCAAAAATTCCACCAAATAAATCTCCATTAAATCTATTAAGATGCAACCTACGTGCAACATGGCTCCCAAATTATAGGATTTGTCTCCTAACACAGCACTCCTAAGAATACTGAGGTCAGGGACACACATGTCACATGCCTCATCTTTACCATTAATGCATCTACCTATGAAGAGAGAAAAATAATGTATAGCAGGAAAGTGAATGCTCCCTATGATAGCTTGTGTTATATCTCTAGATTCTCCCACAGTTATACTAGCAAGAAAATCTCTAAATTCAGATTTGTGAGGATCCCTGATACTACCCCATTGTGGAAGTTTGCAAGAAGTGGTAAAATCCTCTAAGTCCATAGTGTAAGAATTTACATAAAGATCAAACAGGACAGTTGGAGAATTACGTGAAGATGAAAATTCAAACCTCCTCACAAAGGAACTAGTTAGATAGTGATACTGGCTGCACTTTTCTTCCTCGAAGCTCACAAGATCAGCGTTACACAAATATGCGTTAAATTCTTCCTTAATTCCCGCTCGATCCATAAAGTTTTCAGAAGGCCACTCACAAGGACGCACTGGAGCGTCTCTTGGTGGCTCTTCATTAGCATCACGCATTGCAAGCTCGGGTCCTTGCTTCCTTAAAGAACCACCTTGGAACATTTTCCTAAGCATATTTCTGAAATTTTTAGTAACTTCAAAATAAAAGTAAACCAAACTCAATAATATTGATAGCAACTACTCCTACAAGTGCCCAGGGCCTATATCATGCATCAAAACTACTTTTGAACATATAAATTTGACATGTAAGCTCAAGAACAGGGTCACCTAAGCAGCAAAAATTTGCAATGAATAAAGCACTAGAACAAAAACTAATTGGACCAATGGAGGAGTCACATACCAAGGAACAATCTCCCCAAGCAGTTTTGTGAGAGGTGCTTTGAGCAAGGATATCGAAAATGGCAGCAAAATGAGCTTGGACTCGGGTTTGAGCTGGATATTCGTGTTTGGGGCAGGAAGAAGGAGTGTGTGGGTGAAAGGATAAGTGGAGGAGGGCCACCGTGGGCCCACAAGGCAGGGGGCACGCCCAGGGGGTAGGGCGCGCCCACCACCCTTGTGGCCAGGTGGATGACCCCCTGATGTGTTCTCAGTGCCAAATATTCTCAAATATTCCAGAAAAAATCATATTTAAATTTCAAGGCATTTGGAGAACTTTTATTTTCGGGGTATTTTTATATTGCGCGGATAATCAGATAACAGACAGAAAAAAATACTATTTTTATTTTACTTAATATAAATAACAGAAAGTAAAAGGAGGGTACAGAAGGTTGTGCCTTCTAGTTTCATCCATCTCATGCTCATAAAAAAGAATCCACTAACAAGGTTGATCAAGTCTTGTTAACGAACTCATTCCGAATAACATGGAACCGGAGAAATTTCGAATAACACTATGTTACCTCAACGGGGATATGCACATCCCCAATAATAAGAATATCATATTTCTTCTTGACAGTAGGAAGAGTAAATTCAAAACCTCCAAATATAATCAATGGATTTTTCCAATAGAGTTGATACTATGAACTTGAGGTTGTTTCCTCGGAAAGTGTACCATATGCTCATTACCATTAACATGAAAATTGACATTGCCTTTAGTGCAATAAATAACAGCCCCTGCAGTATTCAAAAAGGGTCTTCCAAGAATAATAGACATACTATCGTCCTCGGGAATATCAAGAATAACAAAGTTCGTTAAAATAGTAACGTTTGCAACTACAACAGGCACATCCTCACAAATACCGACAGGTATAGCAGTTGATTTATCAGCCATTTGCAAAGATATTTCAGTAGGTGTCAACTTATTCAAATCAAGTCTACGATATAAAGAGAGAGGCATAACACTAACACCGGCTCCAAGATCACATAAAGCAGTTTTAACATAGTTTCTTTTAATGGAGCATGGTATAGTTGGTACACCGGGATCTCCAAGTTTCTTTGGTATTCCACCCTTAAAAGTATAATTAGCAAGCATGGTGGAAATTTCAGCTTCCGGTATCTTTCTCTTATTTGTAACAATATCTTTCATGTACTTAGCATAAGGATTCATTTTAAGCATATCAGTTAATCGCATATGCAAAAAGATAGGTCTAATCATTTCTGAACCAAAGGCTCTCTTTCCTTACCATGTTTCCTAGCAACAAAGTCTTTATTATCATAATGTTGATTCTTTGATTGTGGGTTATCAAGATCAACAGCAGGTTCAATCTCTATATCATTATCATTACTAGGTTGAGCATCATCATGAACATTATCATTAACATTATCACTAGTTTCAGGTTCATTACCAGATTGTGTTTCAGCATCAGAAATAGAAATATCATTTGGATTCTCAGGTGTTTCAGTAATAGGTTCACTAGAAGCATGCAAAGTCCTATCATTTTTCTTTTTCTTCCTATTAGAAGGACTAGGTGCATCCACATTATTTCTCTGAGAATCTTGCTCAATTCTCTTAGGGTGGCCTTTAGGATACAAAGGTTCCTGAGTCATTCTACCACCTCTAGTCATAACTATAACATCATTATCCTTACTATTCAATTCATTGAGCAAATCATTTTGAGCTTTAAGTACTTGTTCTACTTGAGTGGTGACCATAGAAGCATGTTTACTAATAAGTTCAAGTTCACCTTTGACATTAGCCATATAATCACCCAAGTGTTCAAGCATATTTGAATTGTATTTCAATTGTCTACCAAAATAAGCATTAAAATCTTCTTGCTTAACCATAAATTTATCAAACTCATCTAAGCATGGGCTAGCAAACTTAGTAAATGGGATTTCAGCTTTATCATATCTATAGAGAGAATTTACCTTTACTACCTGTGTCGGGTTATCAAGACCATGAGTTTCTTCAATAGGTAAAGGATTAAGATCATATGTTTCTTCAACAGGCGGTAAATTAAGACCATGTATTTCTTCAATAGGAGGTAAATTCTTAACTTCTTCAGCTTTAATACCTTTTTCTTTCATAGATTTCTTTGCCTCTTGCATATCTTCAGGACTGAGAAATAGAATACCCCTCTTCTTCGGAGTTGGTTTAGGAATAGGCTCAAGAATTGGCTCCGGAGCTGGCTCAGGAGGTGTCCAATTATTTTCATTTGCCAACATATTATTGAAAGCACAAGTGCTCCCTAGGTGGTTTTGATAATTGATGACAACATATCTCTTGTTGGACTAACACTTCTATCTAGCATGTTTCAGATAAGTTCAATAATGGAGTGGCATGGACTAAAGGTTGTGGGAACTCCTTCAAGATGCTAAGGACAAGGGATTGGCTAAAGCTTCAAGCTCAAGACTCTTCACTTTTACATTTTAGTGATCCAAGATCACATTGAGTCCATAGGAAAAGCCAATTCTATCAAGGAGGGATGAGGTGTTGCTTAATGAGCCTCTTGCTTCATGTGCTTAATGATATGCTCCAAAATCCTCAACTACTTTCCCATATCCACATATGACCTAAATCCTAAGCCAAACTCGGTCCTACCGATTCTTCCTATCCAGCGCCACCGAGTTTCACCTGTCATAAGCCACTGCCAAACCCTAATCAGTTCGGTCTCACCGATGGGATCTCGGTCTCACCGAGATGGGCTTGCAAACTCTCTGTTACCCATTGCAATATTCTCGGTCCCACCGAGATATGCAATCGGTCCCACCGAGTTTGCTTGACCAAATCTCAGTTTCACTTATTACCCAAATCGGTCCCACCGAGTTTGAGTAATCGGTCAAACCGAGTTTTGGATTTACCCTAACCCTAGCACATCGGTCCCACCGAGTTGATCCAGTCGGTCCCACCGAAATCTCTAACGGTCACTAGGTTTACATTTTCGGTCCGACCGAGTTTATTGATTCGGTCCCACCGAGATTGGAAAACTGTGTAACGGTTGGATTTTGTGTGGAGGCTATATATACCCCTCCACCTCCTTCTCATTCGATGAGAGAGCCATCAGAACACACACATCATTCCAACTCATATGTTCTGAGAGAGAATCACCTACTCATGTGTTGAGACCAAGACATTCCATTCTTACCATATGAATCTTGATCTCTAGCCTTCCCAAGTTGCTTTCCACTCAAATCTTCTTTCCACCAAATCCAAATCCTATGAGAGAGAGTTGAGTGTTGGGGAGACTATCATTTGAAGCACAAGAGCAAGGAGTTCATTACCTACACACCATTTGTTACTTCTTGGAGAGTGGTGTCTCCTAGATTGGCTAGGTGTCACTTGGGAGCCTCCGACAAGATTGTGGAGTTGAACCAAGGAGTTTGTAAGGGCAAGGAGATCGCCTACTTCGTGAAGATCTACCGCTAGTGAGGCAAGTCCTGTGTGGGCGATGGCCATGGTGGGATAGACAAGGTTGCTTCTTCGTGGACCCTTTGTGGGTGGTTTCTTCTTCGTGGACCCTTCGTGGGTGGAGCCCTGTGTGGACTCGCGCAACCGTTGTCCTTGGGTGGAGCCCTGTGTGGACTCGCGCAACCGTTACCCTTCGTGGGTTGAAGTCTCCATCAACGTGGATGTAGGATAGCACCACCTATCCGAACCACAGGAAAAACATCCGTGTCTCCAATTGCATTTGATCTCTCCAAACCCTTCCCTTTACATTCTTGCAAGTTGCATGCTTTACATTCCGCTGCTCATATACTCTTTGCATGCTTGCTTGATATGTATTGTGTGTATTGAAATTGTGCCTAAACTCCACTTAAACCGAAAAAACTTAAAAATTGTAACTTTAGCACTAAGTGTCTAATCCCCCCCCCTCTAGACACATCTACTTCTAGATCCTACAAGTGGTATCAGAGCTTTGGTCTCCATTGCCTTGGTTTAATCACCATTGGAGGAAGATGGATGTGTCTACTCTAGGGAGTCTTAGACATAGAGTGCCTATTCTTGATGGAAAGTATTTTCATGAGTGGAAAAATGAGATGCTTGTAATCTTCAATCAATATCATTTGAACAAGTATATTGCTAGCCCTTGTGCACCCCATATTGATCCCTTGCATCCTACCCTAGATGAATATATTGACATGATCCGCAATCTTAGAACTATTGAGCTCATCATTAGAGGATTGCCCAAAAATTTGATTGCTAGTTTGCCTACTCAAAATTGCGCCTATACTATATGGAAATTTCTTGAGGAACGGTTTCCCAATCATTCCTTAAAAACTTTGGATGAAATTCTCCATAAAACTATTGCCTTGAGTAAGATGAACTCTAGTGATCCTAGTTTTGGTAAATGTCTTCTTAAACTTGCCAATCTTAAGCATGCTAAAGGAGATGTTGGAATCATTAATGATATCATATTCAAAGCTATAAGAATTCACAAAAGTAACCACCTTGATCATTTATCTAATGAATTACCCTCTCTAGGAAATGATGAGTCACAAGGTCATGATGAACATGAATATTATGATGATGATGATGATAGTGACTTCGATCTTGATGATGCAATGAGACATTTTGGTCTTATGGCTAATCTTCGGGGATATGAATCAGGAGGAAAGGAATGGGTTCTTGATAGTGGATGTACTGATCATATGACCGGAGATGAAGAGATGTTTCGTGAGCTTGCTGAAAACAACGGCCCTCGAAAATATGTCACCTTTGGTGATAATTCAAAGGGTAAAGTGGTTGGCCTTGGTAAGGTGGCCATCTCACATGATAGTTCCATTCAAAATGTCATGCTCGTTGAATCTCTTGGCTACAACTTACTTTCAGTATCTAGACTTGCTGATTTCGGTTTGAATGTCCTATTTACTGAGGTAGATTGCCAAGTATTTCGCCGAGACAATCATAAAATGGTCTTTACGGGTATGCGTAGAGGTGATCTTTACATTGTCGATTTCTCTAAAAAGGCACAACCTAAAACTTGCTTTGTTGCTAAATCCTCAAAAGGTTGGTTGTGGCATAGACGACTAGGTCACGTTGGCATGAGAAACCTTGACAAGCTTATTAAAGGAAATCATATCCTTGGAGTTAACGATGTCATATTTGATAAGGATAGACTTTGCAGTGCTTGTCAAGCAGGTAAACAGGTTGGAGGAAGACATCCCGTGAAGAACATCATGACCACAAGGAGGCCACTCGAGCTGCTTCACATGGATCTTTTTGGTCCCAATGCCTACAAGAGTCTCGGTGGAAATTCTTTTGGTCTAGTTATAGTTGATGATTTTTCAAGATTTACGTGGGTGTTCTTTCTTAATGACAAGTCGCAGGTCCAGAAGATCTTCAGAAACTTCGCTAGGAAGGCCCAAAATCAGTTTGATGTGAAGATCAAGAAGGTTCGGAGTGACAATGGAAAGGAGTTCAAGAACGCAAATGTGGACACCTTTCTTGACGAAGAAGGGATTTCACACGAGTTCTCGGCCACGTACACACCTCAACAAAATGGAGTTGTTGAGAGGAAGAACCGGACGCTCATCGAAATGGCAAGAACGATGCTTGATGAATACAAGACGCCAAAGCACTTTTGGGCAGAAGCGGTCGAGACAGCTTGTCACGCAACAAATCGCTTATATCTTCACAAGCTACTCGGCAAGACGGCATACGAGCTTCTCACCGGTAACAAACCCCAAGTTGGATACTTTCGAGTATTTGGCTCAAAGTGCTACATTCTTGATAAGCATCGTCGTTCAAAGTTTGCTCCTAAATCTCATGAAGGTTTTCTACTTGGTTATGGATCAAACTCTCACACTTACCGTGTCTACAACAATTTCACCCGAAAGGTTGAAGAGACGGTAGATGTGAAGTTTGATGAATCTAATGGCTCGCAAGTAGAGCAATTGCCAATTGATGTAGGAGACAAAGACCCTTCAGAAGCAATTCAAGACTTGTCCATTGGCAAAATTCGTCCAACGGAGGTGAAGGAGAGTACTTCATCCGTCCAAGTGGAAGCTTCTACTTCACGACAAGGTGAACCAAGAATCGACACGGAAGCATCCACAAGTGGGACACATCAAGATGAAGAAAACGAGGAAATACGTCAAGACGAACATCAACAACCTCCTTCTCCACCACGACAAGAGAACGACGACGTCAACAATGAAGAAGGCCAAGAAGAAGAACAAGATGAAGAAGATGTTCAACAAAGACCCAAGCAAAAGCTCTCACGAGTTCGAGCAAGAATTGCCAAAGATCATCCCGTCGAGCAAATCCTCAATGATATACAAACCGGGAGAATCACTCGCTCAAAAACTCGTTTAGCTAACTTTTGTGAAAACTATTCATTCATCTCTAGCATTGAACCAATGAAGGTTGAAGAAGCATTGGAAGATCCGGATTGGATAAACGCTATGCATGAAGAGCTACATAATTTTGAGAGAAACCAAGTTTGGACATTGGTTGAGAAGCCCGACAACAACCACAACATCATTGGTACCAAATGGGTGTTTCGCAACAAGCAAGATGAAGATGGACAAGTGGTTCGCAACAAAGCACGTCTCGTCGCCCAAGGATACACACAAGTCGAAGGTATGGACTATGGTGAGACGTATGCTCCCGTTGCTAGACTTGAGTCCATTCGCATCTTACTTGCCTATGCTAATCACCATAATATCACCTTGTACCAAATGGACATTAAAAGTGCTTTTCTAAATGGAGAAATAGAGGAGGAAGTTTATGTCAAACAACCTCCCGGCTTTGTCAATCCTAAGAAACCAAATCATGTTTACAAACTTCACAAAGCTCTTTATGGTCTTAAACAAGCTCCTAGAGCATGGTATAAATGCTTGACCAAGTTCCTTACTACAAGTGGTTTTGAAATTGGTAAAATTGACTCTACTCTTTTTACTAAAAGGGTTAATGGAGAACTATTTGTATGCCAAATTTATGTTGATGACATCATATTTGGTTCAACTAACCCTCTCTTTAGTGAAAAGTTTGGAAAGCTAATGTCAGAGAAGTTTGAGATGTCTATGATGAGTGAACTCAAATTCTTTCTTGGGTTGCAAATCAAGCAAACTAAGGAAGGTACATTTGTCTCTCAGACAAAGTACACCAAGGACTTATTCAAGAAGTTCAATATGCAAGAATGCAAAGGTATGTCTACACCCATGCCTACTAGTGGACATAATGATTTAACCAAAGATGGTGAACCAGTTGATCAAAAGGTTTATCGCTCTATGATTGGTTCGTTGTTATACCTATGTGCTTCACGTCCCGATATTATGCTAAGTGTATACATGTGTGCACGATATCAAGCTGCTCCTAAAGATTGTCATCTTAAGGCTGTGAAAAGGATAGTGAGATATTTAATCCATACACCAAAATTTGGCATTTGGTATCCTAAGAGGTCTTCGTTTGATCTTGTTGGTTATTCCGACTCAGATTATGCCGGAGACAAGGTTGATAGAAAGTCCACTTCGGGTACTTGTCAATTTCTTGGTAGTTCTCTTGTGTCTTGGTCTTCCAAGAAACAAAACTCG
Organism: Triticum urartu; assembly: GCF_003073215.2. Classification (NCBI taxonomy): domain Eukaryota; kingdom Viridiplantae; phylum Streptophyta; class Magnoliopsida; order Poales; family Poaceae; genus Triticum; species Triticum urartu. The sequence continues at coordinate 438,426,112 of NC_053028.1, read as the reverse complement.
GTATCCTTATCCACCGCCGAAGCGGAATACATTGCCGCTGGTTCATGTTGTGCTCAATTACTTTGGATGACCCAAACTCTTAAAGATTATGGGATTTATGTGAAACATGTTCCACTGCTTTGTGACAATGAAAGTGCTATCAAAATTGGTCATAATCCTGTACAACATTCTCGAACTAAGCATATTGAAGTTCGGTCATCATTTCATTCGAGATCATGTTGCTAAGGGTGACATCAACCTTAAGCATGTTCGCACCGATAAGCAATTAGCGGATATATTCACTAAACCGCTTGATGAGAAAGTGTTTTGCAGGTTGAGAGGAGAATTGAACATCATTGATGCCTCGAACTTGGAGTAGAAACTCCATTGGATACATGCAAGACATGAGCTTATGACTAATCCACGATGTATCTCATATGATAACTATCTTATGTCTTGGATATATTTGCACCTTGCATGTTGTCTAACCCATGTAGGTGCTTGGTTGAATCTAATTCCATGAGATTGCGACTCACTCACATCTTGAGCAATCTCTACAAGACCAAGACTCTACACAATGGTGGTTGAAGACAAGGAAGCACAAAACCATTCAAACATATCCTTTGACAAATTCTATGTTAAGCTTCATGATTGTCATTTTTGGATACACAAGTGCTCTTCCTTGCAAGAACTAACCCATGTAGGTAGATGAACTCAAACTCCAAGCGGTACTCCCAACTCTTGATGAACTACATCAACCCTGAGCACCCACACAAGTTCAACTACATGAGCAAGAACCACATCACCACCCAAGGTATGTCATTCCATCTTAGAGAAGCTTTACTCCAAGACATGAGTCAAAGCAACTCAACAAGATGTGAATACATCAAGATGCTTAAACGAAAAATGGTAATCCCATTTTGAGCTTAAACGATGAGTATGACCTATGATCAAGTGTTCTCACTTGACTCCTAAGTCAATATACTCTAACATAGGTGACTATGTCACCGCCCAATTCTAGATGAAGTTCTCTTGTGTTCTTTTCTGAGTTATTGCATTTGTTCCTTGCATATTTGTTTCCTTCTCTCTCAAACAAAAAAAAACTTCATCTAGAAACTTTCACTTTTTTCCTTTTTGTTCTTGTTCTGCATATTTCTGCATCAAATTCCTTGCAAATCCTTCAGCTAATTCATTGCAAATCTTTGTGAGATCTTACTTGACTAGTGAGCTGAGGTGACAAGTGTTTTTCTCTGTGTAAACTCGGTTTCACCAACTTGCAAATTTCGGTCCAACCGAATCTTTTTGGTACCACCGAAATATGCCACTCGGTGCCACCGACTTTGCAATCAGAAAAACAGTTTGCCACTTGTTCTATATTTCTTCTGATCCAGCTCCACTCAATGAATCTTGTCCTCTACAAGCATCATAGTTTTATTCCCTGCTTTGTACTGAATCTCAAGGACCAAACCTATTCGACGGATTCCAGGAGAAACCTTCTTGGAAATTGATGTCAAAGGGGGAGAGAGAGATCGCATCAAAGCTTGGGAGAGAGAGAGATCACATCAAGGGAGAGAAACAGTCTCAAGGACCAAACCTACAAGAGAGACCTCAAGGGGGAAAGACATGTTCATATGAACTCATTTGAATTTAGTTCTATTCATAACCTTTAGCTCTGATTTTCTGTTTCCTATCTTCTCCCAATAACCCATGTAAGATTCAGGGGGAGCAAGACACCTAAGGGAAAAGAAATCAGCCAAATTCATTGCATATCTTTATTCTTGGGGACATGTTGAATCCAATGTGGTACCTTGTACTCACTCTCTACATGTCATCCCAGTCTTGGTATTCTTGTGGTTTCTTTTGTTTGCTCTGGCTAGTGGACGTACCTGTGTTATCTAACCTTGTTTGTACAGGTTCATTCCATCCTAAGCCAACTCGAGACCACAAGGTAAGTATATGCATCAAAATCATGAGTATGAGGAGTTCTTGCTTATGTACATACTGTTTGCAAGAAGGACTCATGAGCATGAAGGTATTTTCCTTGATAATCTTTTGCTCGGATGCATATGGCCAAGATACATGTAACACATTGCCTACTCTGTCATGTTTTATGCTCTCACATGCCTCTATATTTCATATTTACATGAGTGCATACATGTAGGGGGAGCCTATGCTTGCTACATGTTCTTCCAAAGCTTTACTTGTTGTTCTTTATATCTTTATCTAAAGCTTTGATGTATGTTGCCATCAATTACCAAAAAGGGGGAGATTGAAAGCACAAGTGCTCCCTAGGTGGTTTTGATAATTGATGACAACATATCTCTTGTTGGACTAACACTTCTATCTAGCATGTTTCAGATAAGTTCAATAATGGAGTGGCATGGACTAAAGGTTGTGGGAACTCCTTCAAGATGCTAAGGACAAGGGATTGGCTAAAGCTTCAAGCTCAAGACTCTTCACTTTTACATTTTAGTGATCCAAGATCACATTGAGTCCATAGGAAAAGCCAATTCTATCAAGGAGGGATGAGGTGTTGCTTAATGAGCCTCTTGCTTCATGTGCTTAATGATATGCTCCAAAATCCTCAACTACTTTCCCATATCCACATATGACCTAAATCCTAAGCCAAACTCGGTCCTACCGATTCTTCCTATCCAGCGCCACCGAGTTTCACCTGTCATAAGCCACTGCCAAACCCTAATCAGTTCGGTCTCACCGATGGGATCTCGGTCTCACCGAGATGGGCTTGCAAACTCTCTGTTACCCATTGCAATATTCTCGGTCCCACCGAGATATGCAATCGGTCCCACCGAGTTTGCTTGACCAAATCTCAGTTTCACTTATTACCCAAATCGGTCCCACCGAGTTTGAGTAATCGGTCAAACCGAGTTTTGGATTTACCCTAACCCTAGCACATCGGTCCCACCGAGTTGATCCAGTCGGTCCCACCGAAATCACTAACGGTCACTAGGTTTACATTTTCGGTCCGACCGAGTTTATTGATTCGGTCCCACCGAGATTGGAAAACTGTGTAACGGTTGGATTTTGTGTGGAGGCTATATATACCCCTCCACCTCCTTCTCATTCGATGAGAGAGCCATCAGAACACACACATCATTCCAACTCATATGTTCTGAGAGAGAATCACCTACTCATGTGTTGAGACCAAGACATTCCATTCTTACCATATGAATCTTGATCTCTAGCCTTCCCAAGTTGCTTTCCACTCAAATCTTCTTTCCACCAAATCCAAATCCTATGAGAGAGAGTTGAGTGTTGGGGAGACTATCATTTGAAGCACAAGAGCAAGGAGTTCATTACCTACACACCATTTGTTACTTCTTGGAGAGTGGTGTCTCCTAGATTGGCTAGGTGTCACTTGGGAGCCTCCGACAAGATTGTGGAGTTGAACCAAGGAGTTTGTAAGGGCAAGGAGATCGCCTACTTCGTGAAGATCTACCGCTAGTGAGGCAAGTCCTGTGTGGGCGATGGCCATGGTGGGATAGACAAGGTTGCTTCTTCGTGGACCCTTTGTGGGTGGTTTCTTCTTCGTGGACCCTTCGTGGGTGGAGCCCTGTGTGGACTCGCGCAACCGTTGTCCTTGGGTGGAGCCCTGTGTGGACTCGCGCAACCGTTACCCTTCGTGGGTTGAAGTCTCCATCAACGTGGATGTAGGATAGCACCACCTATCCGAACCACGGGAAAAACATCCGTGTCTCCAATTGCATTTGATCTCTCCAAACCCTTCCCTTTACATTCTTGCAAGTTGCATGCTTTACATTCCGCTGCTCATATACTCTTTGCATGCTTGCTTGATATGTATTGTGTGTATTGAAATTGTGCCTAAACTCCACTTAAACCGAAAAAACTTAAAAATTGTAACTTTAGCACTAAGTGTCTAATCCCCCCCCCCTCTAGACACATCTACTTCTAGATCGTACAATTATTCAATAGAATTTCAGCTTCATCCGGTGTTCTTTCCCTGATAACAGAACCAGCACAACTATCCAGGTAATCTCTGGAGGCATCGGTCAGTCCATTATAAAAGATATCAAGTATTTCATTTTCCTTAAGAGGATGATCAGGCAAAGCATTGAGTAACTTGAGAAGCCTCCCCCAAGCTTGTAGGAGACTCTCTTCTTCAATTTGCACAAAATTTTATATATCCCTTAAAGCAACTTGTTTCTTATGAGCAGGGAAATATTTAGCAGAGAAGTAATAAATCATATCCTGGGGACTACGCACACAACCAGGATCAAGAGAATTAAACCATATCTTAGCATCACCCTTTAATGAGAACGGAAATATTTTAAGGATATAAAAGTAACGAGTTCTCTCATCATTAGTGAACAGGGTGGCTATATCATTTAATTTAGCAAGATGTGCCACAACAGTTTCAGATTCATATGAAAAGGATCAGATTCAACCAAAGTAATTATCAGGATCAACAGAGAATTCATAATCCTTATCAGTAACAAAGATAGGTGAAGTAGCAAAAGCAGGGTCAGCTTTCATTCTAGCATTAAGAGATTGCTGCTTCCATTTAGCTAATAACCTCTTGAGCTTGTATCTATCTTTGCAAGCTAAAATAGCTAAGAAGCTTCTTTATGAAAAACATAACCCTCAGGAATAATAGGTGAGTCTTCATCATCACTTTCATCAATATTATCAGATTCAATATTTTCATTCTCTCTAGCCCTAGCAAGTAGTTCATCAAGAAATTCACCAAGTGGCACAGTAGTATCAAACATGGAAGTAGTTTCATCATAAGTATCATGTATAGCATAAGTGGCATCATCAATAACATGCGACATATCAGAACGAATAGTAGAAGCAGGTTTAGGTGTCGCAAGCTTACTCAAAACAGAAGGTGAATCAAGTGCAGAGCTAGATGGCAGTTCCTTACCTCCCCTCGTAGTTGAGGGATAAATCTTAGTTCTTGGATCTTTCAAGTTCTTCATAATGATAAGCATATATAAATCCCAAGTGACTCAAAGAATAGAGCTATGCTCCCCGGCAACGGTGCCAGAAAATAGTCTTGTTAACCCACAAGTATAGGGGATCGCAACAGTTTTTGAGGGTAGAGTATTCAACCCAAATTTATTGATTCGACACAAGGGGAGCCAAAGAATATTATCAAGTATTAGCAGCTGAGTTGTCAATTCAACCACACCTAGAAACTTAGTATCTACAGCAAAGTGTTTAGTAGCAAAGTAATATGATAGTAGTGGTAACGGTAGCAAAAGGTAATGATAGAAAAAGTAATGTTTTTGGTATTTTGTAGTGATGATAGCAATAGCAAAGGAAAAGTAAATAAGCGAAGAACAATACATGGAAAGCTCGTAGGCAATGGATCGGTGATGGAGAATTATGCCGGATGTGGTTCATCATGTAACAATCATAACCTAGGGTGACACAGAACTAGCTCCAGTTCATCAATTTAATGTAGGCATGTATTCCGAATATAGTCATACGTGCTTATGGAAAAGAACTTGCATGCCATCTTTTGTCCTACCCTCCCGTGGCAGCGGGGTCCTAATGGAAACTAAGGGATATTAAGGCCTCCTTTTAATAGAGTACTGGAACAAAGCATTAACACATAGTGAACACATGAACTCCTCAAACTACGGTCATCACCGGTAAGTATCCCGATTATTGTCACTTCGGGGTTAACGGATCATAACACATAATAGGTGACTATAGACTTGCAAGATAGGATCAAGACTCTCATATATTGATGAAAACATAATAGGTTCAGATATGAAATCATGGCACTCGGTCCCTAGTGACAAGCATTAAGCATAGCAAAGTCATAGCAACATCAATCTCAGAACATAGTGGATACTAGGGATCAAACCCTAACAAAACTAACTTGATTACATGATAGATCCCATCCAACCCATCACCGTCCAGCAAGCCTATGATGGAATTACTCAGACACGGCGGTGAGCATCATGAAATTGGTGATGGAGGATGGTTGATGATGACGATGGTGACGGATTCCCCTCTCCGGAGCCCCGACCGGACTCCAGATCAGCCCTCCCGAGAGGTTTTAGGGCTTGGCGGCGGCTCCGTATCGTAAAACACGATGAATCCTTCTCTCTGGAGGTCGGAGGAGCTCCAGGGGGCCCACAAGGTAGGGGGCACGCCCTAGGGGGCAGGCGCGCCCCCACCCTCGTGGACAGGTGGTGGGGCCCCTGGCCTTCATCTTTTGTAAGGATTTTTTATTATTTCCGAAAAGTTGTTCCGTGAAGTTTTAGGTCATTCCGGGAACTTTTGTTTCTGCACATAAATAACACCATGGTAATTCTGCTGAAAACAGCGTCAGTCTGGGTTAGTTCCATTCAAATCATGCCAGTTAGAGTCCAAAACAAGGGAAAAAGTGTTAGGAAAAGTAGATACGATGGAGACGTATCAGGTGATGACCCAGAACATGGAGCTAGAAGAGGAACTCGAGGCTACACGTGATGGATATGAAGAAGAAATTTCTATACTACTGGAGAAGAATGAACACCTAAAGAAGAAGCTAGGAATACTAGTGGTGAAACCCGAGCATGGATTGGACATTCGTTCTGAAGACTACATCATACTAGATGACACAGACTCTGACCCCGACAGCGATGACGATTATGAAGACGAAGCTGGAGCAGACAATATGGAGTCTTCCACCGATCAAAAATTTTAGTCGACCACCATATCCCTATTAGTATTCTTCCAAGTAGGTAGAAATCGTGTGAGATCTTGTAATAGTAGTTAGGTCAACTGTATGAACCTTGTTTGAATTGAGTGGTGTGAATTGAATATGTTTGTCTCATGTGCATATGAGTAGTGAAATATCTCTTTAGACTTTACTCTATTCTGTTCTCACCCCTCTAAACCTATCAGATGCCTTCGAGACATGACCCCATATTCATTTTTCCACTGAAGCTCACTCAGTTGATCCAACAGCAGAATGCCTTGATGTAGTTGCTAGCCCAGAACCAAGGCAACAACAACAACAACCCACCACCACCACCCCTAGTTGACAACTTAGCCCGTTTTGTAAGGTTGAATCCATCGGTGTTCTCTAGCAGCATCGAGCCGATTGTTGCTGATGACTAGCTCCGCAAGATTGGAAGGGAGCTGATCACCGCAGGTTGCACAGATGCTGAGAAGGTGCGCTTTGCCGCAGAACCATGAGTTCCGCAACTTACGCCAGGGGAATCATACTGTGGCGCAGTATGTGGATGAGTTTAGCAAGTTAGCACGCTACACCCCAGATGATGTGGCCATAGATGCCGTGAAGCAGGAGAAGTTCCTTGAGGGACTGAATGATGAGCTGGGTATGCAGTTGATGGTGGCAGTGTAGACAGGGCCCTCATGATTGAAGGCAAGCAGCAGCAGATAGAGAACCACAAATGAAAGTATGGACAGAGGAAGTACAACTCTGGAGCTCAGCAGAAGCCACGCTTTACCCCGTACTCGGGAGGACACACCCATCATAACCATGGAGGCTATTCTCACAATGGAGGAAGTTCTCACAACCACAGTGGCCCTAAGAATGGTAATGGGAATGGAGGAAACAACAGTCAGAACCGTTCCAACCCCGCTACACCCGCCAAGAAGGACCTGAGTCACATTACTTGTTTCAAGTGCGGGAAGATTGGACACTATGCCACCGAGTGTCCTGAAGCAAAGAATGGAAATGGAAATGGAAGCTCAGGAAAGAAGCCGAACCCCTTTACCATAGGTTTTCGTGAGGATGAACATGAAACTTTATGGTTTGAGGATCGTATCTATGTGCCAAATGATCCAGAGATCAGGAAGTTAATACTACAGGAAGCTCATGACTCACCATACTCGATTCACCCAGGAAACACCAAGATGTATTTGGATTTGAAGAAACATTTCTGGTGGACAGGTATGAAGAAGGATATTGCCGAGTATGTAGTAGTACGTGACGTATGTCAGAGAGTTAAGGCAGAGCATCAGAAGCCAGCAGGATTACTTCAGCCTTTGCCAATACCCGAATGGAAGTGGGATAAACTTGGCATGGATTTCATCACCGGATTACCTAGGACACGATCAGGATCTGACTCCATCTGGGTAGTAGTAGATCGCTTGACCAAAGTGGCTCACTTTATCCCCATGAAAACCACTTATACGAGCGCAAAGTTGGCCAAGATATATATGACCAGGATTGTATGTCTGCATGGAGTTCCGAGGACCATCGTATCAGATAGAGGAACATAGTTTACCTCGAAGTTTTGGAATCAGTTACACCAGACTTTGGGTACCAGTCTAGAGTTCAGTACAGCCTTTCATCCGCAGACAGATGGATAGACCGAGAGAGTCAATCAGATTCTGGAGGACATGTTGAGAGCTTGTGCATTAGATTATGGATCTAGTTGGGATGATAATTTGCCTTACATAGAGTTTGTACAACCACATCTACCAAGCTAGTTTGAAGATGGCCCCTTTCGAAGCCTTGTATGGAAGGAGGTGCAGGACAACATTGATGTGGGATGAAGTTGGAGACCAACAATTGTTCGGGCCAGATTTAATCAGAGAATCTGAGGAGAAGGTCAAGTTGATTTGTGATAGACTCAAGGTAGCTCAGTCCTGACAGAAGAGTTATGCCGATACTAAACGCAAGGAGGTAGCTTATGAAATCGGAGACCGAGCATATCTTCGTGCATCACCACTTCGAGGAGTTAAACGATTTGGAGTCAAAGGAAAGTTAGAACCACGATTTGTAGGACCATACCGAGTTTTGGAACGTATGGGTGAAGTTGCCTACAAGTTGGAGTTACCCGAAGGTTTGTCAGGAGTTCATGATGTGTTTCACGTTTCCCAGATGAAGAAGTGCCATGCAGAGATGGCCGATATTCCTGTGAGAGATACGGTGCCCCTGGAGCAATTCAGTTGGAGAGTGACCTAACCTACGAGGAGAAACCCATCAAGATTCTCGAGTTTGCCAGCCGAGTTACACGCAACAAGGTCATCAACTTCTGCAAAGTTCAGTGGAGTCACCATACCGAGGAAAAACCACCTGGGAGCGAGAAGAATACCTCCGAAAAGACCACCCACACCTATTTGCTAGCCAACCCGAATCTCGAGGGCGAGATTCATCTTAAGGGGGGTAGGTTTGTAACATCCCAATTTTCAATTTGGATGTTAATCATTAGGTCATCATATGCATCCATAATTTGTGCATTTGAATTTGTTTGGACTTTTGATCCTAGAAGCCTTAAGCAACTCAAGGACCAATCAAGAGAGTTGGAGGTTTTCACAAAAACCCATTTTTGAATTTTCAAAATTGGTAAATTGGATCAAAGTGATTTTATTCGAAATTATTTTTCCAATTATTTCAATTTAAATAAAAGAGAGACGATAATAGGACTTCTTCAAAATAGTTAGGAAATATTAGAAATTTAATTTTAAATAATTTTTTTATTTTTAATGGTAATTTTATTCGGTTGAATTTTATTAAACTAGGGAAAAGTTGCATTTTAGTCCAGAAAATGTTCACGTGGTCCCAAATATTAGGAGGGGATGGTGAAAATTATTTCTAGAATTTAGGATTTTTATTTTATTTTATTCGGATTTTTTATTCGCAAAGTTATCTTTAGAAAAATCGGACCGATTGGGCCGAAGCCCAACTGGCCGAGCACGCCATTGCGTTCCCCACGCCGCGCTCGAGTAGGACTCCCGCCGGAGTCCGGAGCCGCCACGCCACCGTCGCCCCTTGCCGAAGTCAGAGCCCCCCGACCCCTTTATAAGGTGCCGCCCCGGCCCCCTCCTCCTCAAATAGTCATCGCTGCGCCACAAGTCGCCGCCTCCCGCCGCCCAAACTGCGCCGCGCCGCCGAGCCGCAACCGCACACCGCTGCCTGCCGCTCGCCGCGCCGCCTTGCGCTGCACGTCGCCGCTCGCCGCGCCGCCGAGCTGCTGCCCCGTCCTCACCGGAGTTTGCCGCCGCCGCCGGTTTTCTCCATCGAACCGCCGAACCGCCAACCGGTATGATCTGAACTGCCCGACCATTGTTTTTCTTTTTCTTGTAACCCGATTTATTATTTAGGTTAGTTTAGTTAGCGAATGTTCGTTAGTTTAGATTAGTCAACGAACGCTTTCATTAGTTAGTCCCTTTTAGCAGACGTTCGTCCGATAGATTTTTCTTTTTTTTGTTTATTTTCGGCCAGGGACCTATCATAATTATTTTCATCGCAGATTAGTTCCTGATCTTCAAACCCTCACTACTTTTTGCTCGTTTACCCAAATCCAACGAAACCAACGCCAAATTCTTCGTTACGATCTCTTCTGTTAAGATAACCAAGTTAAATATGTTTTTCAAAGTTTAAAATTTGGTTTCAAACAGATTTGATTTTGAACTTCTTTTGATCGTAGTTTGAGTTTCGTACCTCCGATTTGATTGATTCTTTTTGCGAATCGAAGCTCTTCGCTTGTACTTTCTGTTCAGATCTTTTTATTGGGTTTTACCTTTGCATCTTATGCTGGAGTGCTTATGTATGCTATTGTTTGTTTACGATAGAGTACCCAGAGTGCGAAGCTTGCTACTACGAATCTCTAGGGTTTTTTGATCGTCAGCAAGGCAAGTTACATTGTGAACATGTGGTGATGGGTAAGTAGTTGATGAGGTAGGAACCTATTGTCTTTTATCAACCCCGGGAATATATGTTTGTTACTTATTGCTTAGCCCTGCTCGTAGACGGGATTGGTATGTGTGATTCATGCAAGTTGTGAGAGATTATAACTAAGGCAAACTTAAGGTGGCTACTTTAATACACATCCGGGTGGATTGGTTGCGGGCACCTCGAGCAATCCAATGTTGTCCTAGGATATGCCGGAGTACCCGTGTGATCATCATATGGAATGCCACCCTGGCTCAAAGGGATCATAATATTATTCATGCTCAAAAAACTTCCGTGTGTAGCCAGAAGCCATTATGGGCTCTGGCATAGTTGAGTAAGTTGTGTGACCTCTTTCGATGATAGGCTAGCAGATGTAGGGGAAAGTAGGTGGTATTGGCTACCCAGAGTAAAGAGTTAATACTTCAGAAAGACTATGTCTCGATCATCCGATCATGGATGTGGACGAGTCTTGTGGGGGAAAGTGCGCATACCTCTTCAGAGTGTATAAACTAATCATGGTTAGTCGTGTCCCCGGTTATGGACATCTTGAGTATCTGGTATTTGAATTATCACTACAAAAAATGCACTTATGTGATGATACGTGTTTGTCATAGTAGGTCGCTTTTTTGTCATGCATGTACATCCATGACAAATTTATGACAGAATCAAGATAGTCATACCTGTGCTGTCGTAGAAGTGTTCCATGACATTACCAAAATTATCATCACAGAAGTGTCCACTTCCATGATGATAAATCGCGCGTCACAGAAGTGCTTTTGTCAAGGGTGACCGACACATGGCATCCACCATAATGGAACGCCGTTGAGCTATTGGGTCGGGTTTTGGATCTGATAACCCGTTAACAGCCCCGACCAATGGGGATTTTCCACGTGTAAAATCATCATTGGCTGGAGGAAACTCGTGTCGGCTCATCGTTGGGACAGATGTCAACCACTCATTGGACGGAAGGCGCCTATGATACATCAACACGTGGCACGGCCGAACAGAGGCCCATTCCTGTGAAAAGGCCGGCCCGTTTGACTTGGTCAAAAGGTGGCGGGCCGGCCCATGGAAAGCATGTTAATGGCCTGTTCGCATATAGCCCATTTACAGTCCGCTAACCCAAGGCTCATTACACCCTATCCGAATTAGGCCCAGTAGCGTCATCTGGGCCACCCAATATGATTCCAGCCCATTTTCACTTCTGGCCCATGTATGGCCCATGACGTCTTTCGGCCCATATGAGGCCCTATGTAACTCTTGGCCTATTAACGGCCCATGGTGAAACTAGCCCGTAATGAACAGTGTATCACTTTACACCCATTAATGGCCCATGGTGAAACTGGCCCGTAATGAACAGTGTATCACTTTATACCCATTAACGACCCGTTATTCCGTTGGGCCGTTTCCAGCCCATGTTATCTTTCGGCCTTCTCAGAGCCCATTTATTGTTGGGCTCATTTCCAGCATTCGTTTACTTACGGCCCGTTACTGTCATTTTCTGCTTGTGGGCCAAATTCAGCCCGTGGTTACAGTCGGCCCGTTTGTGGTCCGTTAATACGTTGGGCCGTTTTCATAGCGTCATCAAATACGGCCTATTAACGATGGCCCGTTACGGTCGGCCCATGAACGGATGATTCCAACTCTAGCCCGTTTATGGCCATAATGCGGCCTGTTATTGGCCCATGTTTGGCCAATCGATCATACGACCTGTATAAGGCCCATTGATGATACGACCCGTAGAAGGCCCATTATTTCTACGGCCCGTAGAAGGCCTACTGTTTCTACGGCCCGTAGAATGCCCACTGTTTCTACGGCCCGTAGGAGGCCCAGTGTCACTATAGTAAATATTAGCCCATGGTTATTGTGGCCTAGTTTTAAAAAATACTTAGGTTATTGCAGCCACTAGTTAACCACGGAAAAAGAACTGCAATGACTATAAACAAACAAATAAACAAGACAACAAGGAAATAAATAAGCAAGCAACTAACGCTAGGCTATCACGGCTATTACACATATTACATCCACTGGGCATCAAAGTTCGCCACCAGTGCAAATATAGGGAACAAAGCAGCATATCATATACACTGGCCGTCAAAATTGGCCACCAGTGCAAATAAATGCGGCAGCAAAACAAGAGCATAACTGAAACAACTTCAGAAGAGCTCAAGAAACATTATCCTGGGTATCCACCATGTTGGCAATAAGCTTAGCAAGCTGATTAGCTTTGTCCTGTTTGGCGCTAAAATCCTCCAACGCTTGCTGTTGCACCAAAAAGTATGCATCTGAATGCTCCATGGACTTCTGCAGTCCTTCCACTTCTTGTCGCAGCACATCTGATCGATGTCTTTCAGCTTGTAGTTGAGACTCAAGAAACCGAGCTGATTCAGACAGTGAGTTTGAATAGCTTGTGCAAGCGGTAGTGGCCAGTAACTCCAACACTAAACCAAGACAGGATGTGTCACTATCCTGAACCTTATCTGCATTACTTCCTTTACCGTTGCTTAATAAGGCACTCTTCCCCAATATTTTGTCAGCATTCTAAAAGAAGAAACAAGCAGACACATAACAAGTTTAGCATGTACTAGTATATGAAACTCATTTCGGTGAACCAGTTCATTAGTAAGGTGGACAGGATTAAACTACCAAGTCTTCTATTGCCAAGTACTAGTACATAATAAAAGCATCAAACAAACATATATCTATGTCCTATGGTAGCAATGGAATCTTAAATTAGAACAGTTGTTCTTCAGGTTTAGGCACTTGTTCTACATGAACAGAGTACCATAAGACGCAAGAATGTAATACTTAAAAATAGAAAATGAGCTCATAGACCTTACCACATTCTTGGTTCGGGACCAGTACAAAACAAGGCGTTCCCAGTCATCGTCTAGTAATTGTGTCTCAGGAGAACGTAAGGGAATTTGATGAGTTTCTTTGCCGGTGAAGTACGTTTTCTTCAGATAATTCCGATATTGCCACCAAGCATTCTTGAAGATAGTAGAGGTATTAGCACAGGTTACCTCATCATGAGTTTCCAAATCGGTCCTTCTCTATAGAGAAAAATGGGAAAATTTGCTGTATTATAACCATCATGGAGGTAGGATGTATGGGACGAAGCAAAGTAATTGCCATGAATAACATTCCTTACACATAACTCCTGGACAAACACCTGCAACTGGCATTTTCCTTCATCTTCAGTATAATATTTCCAAGATGGGAAGATACACACATACGATTTAACAACATCAAATGCGATAGATGCTAAACTACGACTAGCCGGTTGTGCTTCCTCCACAGGAATAGGCGTACTAACTGGTGGAGTTGGGGTTCGCCGTGATAGTACTGGCCCTTTGGGCACTAGAGCTGCCTTACGAACTGCACTTGTTTGGGAGATCTGTGGTGGAGATGGTGCTGTGTCAACAGGAACTGGGTTACTATCGGCTGGGGTTGGGGTTAGATTGGGTGAAGCTGGTTCTCTGTCCATCGTAGTAGGGGTACAATCTGTGAGAGTTTGGGTTATGTGTGGTAGGCCTGGTTCTTGTGCATGTACAACCGGGGTGCTATCTCCACCAAGAGGTAGAACTGTTTTATTTGAAGACCGTGTTTTTAGTCCGCTAGATACTGGCATCACCCGCTCCAATTCAAATGGCTGGTAAACAGGAAACATAGTTGAATGTACAAACTTATTATGAGAGACAGATGCAATAGATAGTGTGGAAAAAAGAGGGCATGGAATATTTGACATGTATATTGTTTAACTAAAACGGATAGCATGACATAATTTCACATATATGATGTCTATCTAAACTGGATAGCATAGCATAACATAATTCAAAGATATGATGAATAATTAAACAAGATCGCATGACATAATTCACCTACATGTTATCTAAGTAATCAGGTTCGCATCATTTAATTCACATATGTGATTTATATGCTAAACAGAGGGCATTCGATATGATATCTGAACTAAGAACATGGTGTTGAATATTGTGTATATGATGTCTAAACTATGCAATGTAAGACACCGTATGCATGATATGAGCAGTATAACCGTGCCAAGTTAGAGCATACACCTCAGTGGGGGAATAGGACTGGTCATCTGTCTCTGAATCCATCTTTGAGGAGCTATCGGGACCCAACAAGAGATCTGCTTCGACAGGTAGCACTGTCTGCTCTGAAGGCCTTGTTTTCACTCCAGATTTTTCCATCTCACACCCAAATGGCTGATTCACAGGAAGAGTAGTTTAATGTACAAACATTGTCGACAAATGGAAATGTAATGAAGAAAAGGATGGGCAAGATATCATTCAAATATATGATGCCTAGTTAAACAGGATGGCATTGCACATTTCACATATATTATGGCTGGCTAAAAGACATGAGACTGCATAATTCCCATATATGACAT
Source organism: Triticum urartu (assembly GCF_003073215.2). NCBI lineage: Eukaryota > Viridiplantae > Streptophyta > Magnoliopsida > Poales > Poaceae > Triticum > Triticum urartu. Next base: position 438,411,089 of record NC_053028.1, on the reverse strand, counting down.
AGAAACTAAATAGGTGGCATTACAGAACATGTCTAAACTAAGCAGATGACATATATGATGTCAAAAGTAGGCACTGCAAGGCAACATATGCATGATATGACTAACATCATCATGTCAAGGTAGAGCAAACACCTTGGGGGGTAAATAGGAGTGGTCAGTGGCGTCCGAATCCGCCTCAGAACATATATCTTCCTCTGGATTACAATCTAGAGAGGGGTGGGGAGGGTTTACGATTGAACCCACCATGGAGCGATGTCTGCATGACATTGTATTGCCATGCAAAACTCTTCTATTTTTCTCTACATGTTCAGCATGACTGTGTACAATATCTGACATGCATACAAAAAAAATATGGTGAGATTATGTAAGGAGAGCATGCAGAAATTTAGAGTGATGGTAACAACCAGTGGATCAATGTTTTTCCGTTGAACCAAAATAGCCCTAATGGATTGACGTGAATGTATAGTGATAAGTGATGCAACAAGTGTACAACCTCTTTGCCCTAGCCATGTCGACCTCAGCATCATTGGGTTGGTCGCTGAAGCAGTTGAGGCAGAGGTGGCTGTCGGAGGTGTGGAGGAAGATCTGAGGAAACTATAGACGGCGTCCAGGGCACTGCTCTGTTGTGATGGATCATTCTGTCGTTGGAGCAGCTCCGGTGAGCCGTAAGACGTCAAGGCTGAAGCAGCACAAGACAGACATCGTCAATCTCAAGTGGGATTCTAATAGCATCTCCAATAGATGATGTAAAATGGATGTAAAATTAACATCACCAAAAACCACCTGACTACAATAGATGAGGTAAAAACTGTTGACTCTGAACTTAACTGTCGAAACTGAAATTTACTGTGGAATCTGAATGCTACTGTCGAAACTGAACGCAATGGTAGCAGAGAGGCACTTGACATGTAGTTTAGGGAGGGCCTGGAGTTCATCTTCAACCTACACCCCCCTGAGCCGCCAGCCACCACCGGCCGAACCGCCGGCCCCAGCGCCGCCTTGCCGCCCCGAAACAACTCGCCACCGCCGCCCCGGCCAGCCCTCTAGGCCCCCGCCCCCCACCCTGAACCCTAAGATAGATAGTGGGGTACCTCTCCGGCGAGCCCCCGTCCCCGCTGCGGGTGGTTCTTCCTTAACTCCGGCGAGCCCCCCAACCCCTGAAAATTGACTGACCCAAAAGTCGATTCAGTCGACTGAAGTGTGGCTTAATCGGAGCAGAGCAGCAGCACGAGCGAGGGGGAGAGCAGTAGCAGCAGCAGCTGGGCGAGCAAGCGATCGAGCGAGAGCCGGAGCAGCAGCAGCAGATCCAGCTGGTATGGACGCTGCCGCCGAAGGGGCCTCACACTGGGGGAGAGCCGCCGTGGAGATGTCGCCCGCGGCGCCGGCTTCAAGGTAGCCGCTCCAAGAGGGTGCGGGATGGAGCACCGTCGGTGCCGGGAAGTCGAGTTAAGGAGAAGGTGCGATGCGATGAGTGTGCAACCTCTTTGGTGGCGTCGAGTAGGCCTCGGCTTCGTCCGAGGAGTCGGTGAGGATGTTGCGGTTCCGGTGGAGCAGGTTAAGGCGGCGCTGTGGGGATGGAGCAGCCGCGATAGACGAGGCAATCGTCGGAGCAGCTCCTTGGAGGTGGAGGATGGGGCGGCTGAACCGGCGGGACGGCGAGATGGACGACGAATTCTCATCCAGGGAGGTGGAAGAGGGACGTCGAGCTGTTGCGGTGGACGACGTCGTCGGGGAAGAGGCTCTAGCTGGGTAGCGGTGATGTGGCAGACAGAGGAGGGTGGGGTTTCGTGGCTGGAGCGGAGAGGTTATGGCGGCCTGGGATTTCGAATGGCGAAAAGGGGGTGATGGGAGGGGGTGAAGCATGACTTAGGAACGCGCTTGTCCAAAATGTAGGGTGTGTTACAAAAGTACCCCCCACCGATTTGAACTAGCGGCCCTTTCGGCTCAGGGTTAGAAGGGGGATTTCGCGTGTCGGGATTTGGCAGCTGGAGGGAGTTTTCGCGCGCGTTGTAATTTCGGGATAGCAAGGCGCCAGTTTTGGGAGCACGATATCTGAATTTTCGGGATATAACAAGACGCGGGTTGAATTTTAGGGACAAGCCTAACGTGTAGTAATATTGTACTTGTACGTACCAAATCAATTCGCACTTCCCTCAACAAAAAAGAAAACGAAAAAAATAAAACTATTCACACCACACAAAGAGAGAGTCTTGCCCCGTTTTACTATACAAATGCTATTCAAAGCTACTCCCTCCTCCCATCTATATAGGGCCTAATGCGTTTTTCGATGCTAACTTTGACCAAATATTAGAGCAATGATATATGACATGCAACTTACACAAAGCACACCGTTAAATTCGTCTGTGAAAGGTTCTTTCAATGATATAATTTTCACATTGTGCATGTCATGTACTATTAATCTTGTCAATAGTCAAAGGCGGTCTTAAAAATCTCATTACGCCCTATATAGATGGAAGGAGGGAGTATGAATCCATGTTATGTCCGATTAAAATTTTTCGCTTGCTGTATAATGAATGTAACCTAATCATACCAACATTTTAGTGCATTCCAAATGTCTATACTACCGCTGCAATTTGAACTAAATTTGAATTTGTTTCTCTATTTCAATAAGAATCTACAATCACGATTGTTGCCAACTTCAACCATCATAGTTTCCTTGCTATCCAACAACAACAACAAAGCCTTTAGTCCCAAACAAGTTGGGGTAGGCTAGATGTGAAACCCATAAGATCTCGCAACCAACTCATGGCTCTGGCACATGGATAGCAAGCTTCCACGCACCCCTGTCCATAGCTAGCTCTTTGGTGATACTCCAATCCTTCAGGTCTGTCTTAACGGACTCCTCCCATGTCAAATTCGGTCTACCCCGCCCTCTCTTGACATTCTCCGCATGCTTTAGCCGTCCACTATGCACCGGAGCTTCTGGAGGCCTGCGGTGAATATGCCCAAACCATCTCAGACGATGTTGGACAAGCTTCTCTTCAATTGGTGCTACCCCAACTCTATCTCGTATATCATCATTCCGGACTCGATCCTTCCTCGTCTGGCCACACATCCATCTCAATATACGCATCTCTGCCACACCTAACTGTTGAACATGTTGCCTTTTAGTCGGCCAACACTCAGCACCATACAACATTGCGGGTCGAACCGCCGTCCTGTAGAACTTGCCTTTTTGCTTTTGTGGCACTCCCTTGTCACAGAGAATGCCAGAAGCTTGGCGCCACTTCATCCATCCGGCTTTGATTCGATGGTTCACATCTTCATCAATACCCCCATCCTCCTGCAGCAATGACCCCAAATACCGAAAGGTGTCCTTCTGAGGTACCACCTGGCCATCAAGGCTAACCTCCTCGTCACACCTAGTAGTACTGAAACCGCACATCATGTACTCGGTTTTAGTTCTACTAAGCCTAAACCCTTTCGATTCCAAGGTTTGTCTCCATAACTCTAACTTCCTATTTACCCCCGTCCGACTATCGTCAACTAGCACCACATCATCCGCAAAGAGCATACACTATGGGATATCTCCTTGCTATCCGCCAGATATAAATCAGATGGCCTATAATGCAGGATGGCAGGCACACCATCATCAACAACTCTATTTTTTTATAAGAGTAGAGATAAAATATATTAAATGTAGTATACCATTTTCATAACCACACCATGTGTATCACCGTTATATATATTCACACATCCGTCGGTTTGAAACACTATGATAAATTCTTCAAATATCCGAATTCGCTTTTTATAATGAAGTATATATGATCTCTATTCGTCTTTTACACCCACACAACCCTCTTATCTTTGTAGCTAGCGCTAACTTTCTCTTGTGCATGCACACGCCCGCATCCCTCTCACCCTCCCTCAGCATTCTCTAGCTCCATCGTGCAAATTCGTCTTTTCACTTTAGGTCGTTCACCCACGGTGTGTGTAGGCCCCCCAGCTCCTTCTTTATAGCACACATCGATCGATATGCCTCTCTAGCCAGGTGTGCCTAGCACAAACACAAGCTTCCCCTCTTCTCTTGTCACCGTCCATGCCTCACTCCCACCACTCTTTTCATTGTTCTCGTACTCGCACACTCCTCCCCCTCAATATAGTATGCCTCTCGTACCACCTCCTACATGCATCCCTCTCTCTATCCTTCTCCTCATGCCTCATTTGCTTCTAACACACACATGCATGTATACAGATCAATCTCCCAACATATACCTAGATCGACTTTAACTACCACCCCATCGATCGACGTACCTCACAAGTTATGTCTCTCCTTTCTCTTACAAAGGGCGATTGATCTTCCTATGTAGTTATGTCTGCTTACCACAGCCACATCGTCCCCCCTCATCATTCGTGCATGCCTCCTGACCCGTCTCTCACACGCACGTGCACAGACAACAAGCAGCCATCTCCTCTCTTATTGATATTGCGGGCGTGCCCTCCATTTGTCTAGCAAGCCTATCCCACCATTTGTTAGAAGCAACTCTACTACCACCCCCTCCAACACTCTAGCTCTGTCTCTCTCCCAACCTTATTCATCTCCTGCACATATGCATGGATGCCGATTGATCTCCCTTAATACATGAGGTAGATCGATCTCCTTAATACATGAGGTAGGCCTCTCTCCTCCTCCACACATATACCAGCCATTGTACCTCTATAGTTAATTGGGCCTCCCTCTTCCCCCACCACACACCAATAGTCGAGCGCTGCAGGTAGGTATCCATGCCACAGAGAAAAACTGCACATGTCCCATCTCACGTTCCAGTAGGCCAACCACTCTGTATCTTTGATGTGGGCACACACAAATTCGATGGCACTTGAGGGGGTCCTGGATTAGGGGGTGTCCGGATGGCCGGACTATAACTTCAGCCGGACTCCTGGACTATGAAGATACAAGATTGAAGACTTCGTCCCGTGTCCGGAAGGGACTTTCCTTGGCGTGGAAGGCAAGCTTGGCGATACGGATATTTAGATCTCCTACTATTATAACCGACTTTGTGTAACCCTAACCCTCTCCGGTGTCTATATAAACCGGAGGGTTTTAGTCTGTAGGACAAGATAAAAAACACAACAATCATACCATAGGCTAGCTTCTAGGGTTTAGCCTCTCCGATCTCGTGGTAGATCTACTCTTGTACTACCCATACCATCAATATTAATCAAGCAGGACGTAGGGTTTTACCTCCATCGAGAGGGCCCGAACCTGGGTAAAACTTCGTGTCCCTTACCTCCTGTTACCATCCGGCCTAGACGCACAGTTTGGGACCCCCTACCCGAGATCCGCCGGTTTTGACACCGACATTGGTGCTTTCATTGAGAGTTCCTCTGTGTCGTCGCCATCAGGAAGGATGCCTTGCCCCATCTTTAAAGACGGCACCGTTGCTAAGGGAGCTTTGGCTGTCGGCCAAACCCTCCGGCTAGGTGGTTTTCTTATGACCACCTGTTCGGCTTCTGCGCCGATGATGACCTCTCGAGCCATTGAAAACAATCTTCATGTCAGCTCAGAACTCGCCGAGCAGTTAGATCCAATGGAGCTCTCCTCCATAAACGAGCTCTTGGATCGCTTCGCCGCCCTGGGAGTCGCTATGGATTACGACCAGATTGGGCCTAAACCCGATCTGAGAGAGATTAACTCTCCCCAAGTCACCCATCACGTTGCCGTGGTAGAGGGACAGTGCGGCGACCCTTCATCTATCTTAAGGACTCGCTACGTCAGGATTCCCGATCCCTCCAAGCCAGATACCCGCGGAGGGGAGGATATCACTCAAGACCTGAACTTAGAGTCAGGCGACGGGCTGGATTCATTGGACAACATCCAGGAATCCAAATTTTCGAGTTCGGAAATTCCTCGGCCTCTGAGCCTCAGATGGGGTGAGGCTTCGGATTTAATTCCACCCACCCACCCCAACATAAGCGATCTATCCAAAATCAGGCAAGAGCCCAATGAAACAGTACATCATTACTGGGCCAGATTCCTCCTAGTTAAGAACATGCTAAGGGACTGCCGCGAGGAAGACGCAATCTCAATCTTCTGCAATAATTGCATGGACAAGGGAATACTCAATGCCATAAGTCGCCGTGATATTACACGCTTCGCTGACTTGGCGTCCATTGTATGAAAGTACTGTGCGATGGAAAGCGCCTGGAAAACCGAAATAAAATTTTGGGACAATCCGGCCCTGAATACAAACCCTGTCCGAAATAAAAGGGTGCATCATCACCAGACACCAGGGTCAAGCACTAAAAAGCAAAAACCCTCTACAGGGCATGGAACCGTACTGGAAGGATGGCTTAATGGACCGTGTAAAATTCACAGTACAGAGGACGCCACACCAACTCACAGCCTTAGAGCATGTTGGATACTCCGGCAGGTGGCCAAAGTTGGCGAAAATCTCCTAATTTCAGAGGCCACCGAAAGCCACCCCAGAGACACCAATACGGTATTAACAGTCTTCGAGACTTTCGCATCAAATAATATGCGAAAAATGACACTCTACAGCCTTGCCGAAGTCTACCAAGTAGCAACAATAAACCCATGGAGTGACACGGCTATTACCTTTAACGCAAGTGATGAACCTAAATTCCGAACAGCCCGAGCACCAGCTGCATTGGTCCTCAGTCCAATAGTGGACGACTTTCGTCTTACCAAGGTACTCATGGACGGCGGCAGCGGATTGAACCTCATTTATGAGGAAACCCTTCAAAAAATGGAAATAGACTGGAACCACATTGAGCGAAGCAGCACAACCTTTAGAGGAATAATCCCCAGTCGGGAAGCGCACTGTACAGGAAAAATCACACTAGATGTGGTGTTCGGCATGCCGGATAATTACAGGTCCGAAGAGATCACGTTCCATGTGGCTTCATTCAGCAGCGGTTATCACGCTCTGCTAGGGCGGGAAGCGTTTACAATCTTCCAAGCAATACCCCATTACGGGTACATGAAGCTCAAGATGCCCGAGCCTAACGGGATCATCACTCTTGCTAGTGATCCGGACATAGCACTCCGCGCCGAAAACAAGACAGTCGCACTGGCCCTTGATGCACTATCCGAAGCCCTAGCGGCTGAGGAACTGACTGTGCTGCGCTCTAGGGTGAATAGGGACGATGTGGTACTCGACAAAAGATCCAAGTCCACCTCCTTTAAACCGGCAGACGAAATAGTCAAATTGCAAGTCCATCCAATGGACCCCAATAAAACAGCTTCCATCGGGGCACATTTAAACCCTGATGTAGACGCCGCACTACGAGAGTTCCTACGAGAGAACTGGGACATTTTCGCCTGGCACCCTTCAAACATGCCAGGAATCCCACGCAGGCTGGCCGAGCACAGCTTAAATATCCAAACAGGATTCAAACCTTTCAAACAGGCTCTTCGGCGTTTTTCCGAACCTAAGAGACAGGCCATGGGAGAGGAGCTAGCAAAGCTATTGGAGGCCGGATTCATCAGAGATATAAAACATCCGGACTGGCTAGCAAACCTGGTGATGGTACCAAAGAAGGACAAATCCTGGCGCCTGTGTGTTGATTTTAAAGACCTTAACAAGGCTTGCCCAAAGGATCCCTTCCCCCTCCCCCACATCGATCAAATTATCGACGCTACCGCAGGACACGATTCGTTGTGTTTCCTCAACGCATATTCCGGCTACCATCAAATCAAGATGGCAGAACCAGACCAAGCCGCAACAGCATTTATCACACCATACGGCCCATTTTGCTTCAACACGATGCCCTTCGGGCTCAAAAACGCCGGCGCAACATATCAGCGCATGATTCAGACATGTCTGGCAAGCCAGATTGGCAAAACAGTGGAGGCATATGTAGATGATGTGGTCGTCAAAACAAGACATGTCGAATCTCTAGTAGACGACTTGAGGCTCACATTTGATAACCTCCGAACATACGACATCAAGCTCAACCAGAAAAAATGCGTTTTCGGCATTCCAGCCGGAAAGCTCTTGGGCTTCATTGTATCCGGTAGAGGAATTGAAGCAAATCCAGCCAAGATCCGAGCTCTGTCGCAACTGGATATTCCAAAGGACCTCAAACAAATACAAAAGTTAACCGGATGCGTGGCGGCTCTAAGCCGCTTTATCTCCCGCTTGGGAGAAAAGGCCCTACCCCTTTACCGCCTCCTTCGGCGCACCGAACACTTCGAATGGACGGATGCAGCCACGGCCGGACTCGATGAAATAAAATCCATACTGGCAACAAACCCAGTCCTGGCCGCGCCAAACATTGGCGAACCAATGTTATTATACATTGCAGCAACACGTCAGGTTGTAAGCGCAGTGCTCGTCATCGAACGAGAAGCGGACGGACACAAATTCCCCCTTCAAAAGCCGGTCTATTATGTGTCCACTGTCCTCACTCCCTGCAAATCACGGTACCCGCATTATCAAAAGATTGCGTACGCGGTATTCATGGCATCCCGGAAGCTACGACACTACTTTCAACAGTGTTCAATAATAGTAGCCTCAGAAGTACCAGTTAACGATATTATAAATAACCGTGTCGCAACGGGCCGGATTGCAAAATGGGCCATTGAGCTCCTCCCATTCGACATAACTTATAAGCCACGGCGAGCCATCAAGTCGCAAGTCTTGGCCGACTTCGCCGCAGAATGGACGGAGGCCGAACTTCCTAAAGAGAACAACACATATTCAAATTGGATCATGCATTTCGACGGCTCCAAGATGTTGGCCGGACTAGGGGCTGGCGTCGTTTTGACGTCCCCCATAGGAGATACAGCTCATTACGTACTCCAGATTATGTACACGGACTCCAACAATGCAGCCGAATATGAGGCCCTTTTACATGGTCTCCGGATGGCAGTATCCATGGGCATTCAACGCCTAGAGGTGCGCGGGGACTCGAACCTCGCAATATCCCAAATAAATGGAGACTTCGATGCCAAGGATCCAAAAATGGCAGCTTACCGCAACACCGTCCTAAAAATGTCAGCTCGGTTCGAAGGGGTTGAATTCCACCATGTAGCCCAGGAAAATAATCAGGCGGCAGATGTCCTGGCACGCATCGGTGCAAAACGTGATGTAGTCCCCCCAACATCTTCTTGGAAAGGCTGTTCAAGCCATCCGTAGTATGGGAAGGGGCGCCAAACAATAACAGCCCGGACCCAACCGCACTGCCCGACACCGAACATTCCGGCACAATCGGAGGCTCTGCCAATGAAATAACACCTTCAGCCCATGTAATAATGGCCGTTATCGCCCCGTGGACGGAACCATTCCTCGCCTACCTTACTAGGCAGGAACTTCCCGAGGACCAAAATGAGGCACGTTGCATAGTGCGGCGATCCAAAGCTTACAAAGTCCACGAGGGAGAGCTTTATAAGAAAAGCACTACCGGAGTCCTTCAAAGGTGCATCTCCGAAGAGGAAGGGCGGAACCTCCTGGCTGAAATTCATGCCGGACTCGGCGGTCATCATGCGGCAGCTCAGTCCCTTGTAAGCAAGGCCTTCCGTACAGGCTTTTATTGGCCGACGGCCCGGGAAGACGCCCAGGACTTAGTCCAATGATGCACCGGTTTCTAGCTCTTTGCAAACCAAAGCCATATGCCACCCACCACCCTCCAAACTATCCCCATCACTTGGCCCTTCGCGGTCTGGGGGCTTGATATGGTTGGACCCCTTAAAGGCGGAACCCACAAGCAAAAATACTTACTGGTCATGGTGGATAAGCTCACCAAATGGATAGAAGCCAAGCCTGTTAAGACGGCCGAATCCGGACCGGTGATAGACTTTATATCCGGGGTTGTACACCGTTACGGCGTCCCCCACAACATCATCACGGATAACGGCACGAACTTTACGGCCGACGAGGTAAAACTCTGGTGCAAAAACATGGGCATCAAGCTCAATTATGCTTCCGTCTATCACCCACAAACTAACGGCCAGGTCGAACGTGCAAATGGTCTTATCATGAGCGGCATCAAACCCAGATTAGTGCGGTCCCTCAAGGAATCTAACACGCACAAGGTAGAGGAGCTCGACTCCATACTCTAGGGGCTGCGGACCACACCGAATCGCACCACCGGATACACACCATTCTTTATGGTGTACGGTGCAGAGGTAGTTTTGCCTTGCGACATAATTCATGACTCACCTCGAGTGCGCATGTACGAAGAAAGAGAAGCTGAGCTCGATCGGCAGGATAGCTTGGACGCATTGGAGGAGGAGCGTGACGTGGCAAAAGCCCGTTCCGCATTCTATCAACAGCAGGCTCGAAGATACCAAAGCAGAGAAGTACGGGCCAAAAATTACAACGTTGGCGAATTAGTTCTACGACTACCGGACAAGAAAAAGGACAAACTCAAGCCCAAGTGGGAAGGTCCCTTCATAATTGACCAAGTCCTGACTGGTGGAGCGTACCGCCTGCGGGATGCATCGGATAACCGACTCGAGCCAAACCCATGGAACACAGCCCATCTCCGAAGATTCTATGCCTAGCGCCGAACTCTGTGTTCGTCTCCTTCCTCTGTCCATTTTTATGTATTTTCTGTCTTACATTCCTCTTCTTCTCTCTCTCTTATAGCCTTTAAAGGCTCATAAAGTGATGCGCTATCCGCGCTCATTAAACCTGGGGGGCTGCTTTAAACAGAAGCTTATTTATATGGGCTCCATGCCCAACACATGTGTCACACTTCCACATGTACCTTTTATTCACCATTATATGCATCGATATGACTTAAGTTTTGGCCAAGCTGGGTTGCCTGGCTCCTGTGCTTACCCCTACGTTCCCGATTGTTCGGCTAGGTGGTAAAGGGAGCACCTCTGCGATTGCTACTGCCGGGTCAGCCGGACGTGTACCTCAGACTGGGTGAAGCCGAAAGCTAGCGTTCTTAAGGGAATATTCGGTCGGTGAACTAAAGATGATCTTTTTTATTTTATTTATCTATGCGCCCCCAGATGTTTTTCCTGCGTTTCTTTTCGCAGCATGGACATGCACCTTAGGGCATGCCTCCCAGGGAAAGGAACCCCTAACGGAACTATTCTCCCTGGAAGATGTTTCTTACTAACCATGTAATATAACATAACTAGTCGAGCACTTGTCTGTTCACGCACTAATGACCCCTACGCCTGGTCTCCATGCATTCCCCGGTTCCTATATAACCGCATGGGAATTCGGACACACTCCGGACCGTCGGGTCCCGAGGCTGAAGCGAAAAGGTCGGCCATGACAAATGATCTACAATCCGGCTAGAAGGCATTATAAATGTCAATTAAATTATATAGTCATTTTGACTGATTGTATTCCTCTTCAATACCATCTAACAGGCTGTCTAATTTACAGTCCTGCTGGGAATACTTTGCGGCCAACTCTACTTGGCCGTATACTAAGCTTACAGGGATCTCCTTCCCATCGGGCCCTACAGGACCGACCTCGGCCATGTGGTTGGGGTCAGCCTTTGTGTACCGCGTCTTCACCATGGCCCAGGCCTCCCTAGCGCCTTGACGGCAGGCCGATATCTTCCACAATCGGAAGCGCCGCCGTGCTCCCTTTAGCTTCTCCGCAAGCTCTCCAAGACCTTCGGGCATGGAGACGGATGGCCACAGGGCCTGGACGACGCCTTGCATCGCCTGCCGAACTCGATCGAGCAGTTGCGAGAGCTCGGGAAGAAGGTCACCCGTAGAACCGGGCATCTCCTCTGCAGGATGAACTATTAGCACACCTACAGACATTGCTCTGTTAGTCGACTTCCCCGCCGAACTTTCTTTCAAAGGTTCATTCAAGCACTTACTAAATATGACGCGCCGAAGCCGCTGATTCTCCTTCACGGAGTCTGACAGCTGGGCACGAACGTCTTTCAGCTCGACGCCCAGCTTGGTGTTGGCATCTTGGAGATCGTTCTTCTCCCGCCTCACCTTGGTCAGCACCTTCTCACCAGCCTTTAGCTGGCGTAGGAGGTGTTGCCTTTCCGGATTCAATCCGGCGCCATCTGCAATTTCATTTGTCAGATTCGCACCCATGTCGTGCTTCGCAAAATACTTATCTTTCGAAGTGTATATTACCTGAGGGGGTCTCCTTGGGCTCCCCTGCTGCGGCTAGTGCGGCCTCAAGTTGGGCTTTGCACTCTTCCAGCTCCTTGGACAGTAGGGAATTCTTTTCTGTAAGAACCTGCATAACAAATGATCCTTAAATCAGTTATTCTAACTGTTTCAAGTCTCGGGGGCTACTGGTATATATATATATAATTACCAAAATTTTCTTACCCGTATGTCTTTTGCATATTGCTCCGTGGCTCTGGATAGACCATTTTGAGCGGCACGGAGGTACGCATCTCCCGAGTTGAAGGCATCTAACGCCCCTTGGGAGAAACAAGCGTCGCAAAGAATTGTCCGGCAACGCCTGTGGTTCATGGCACTCTCCACCTCAGAGTTGGTGGCAGACAACCCATCAACATCCTCCGTCGGAGGAGCGTCTAGCGCGCGCCTTGCGTTCGCCTCCGCCTCTGGACCAGGCTTTGGAGCCTGGCTGGTGGAGGCGCAATTGGCAGCCTCTCCGGATATAGTCCGGCGAGGTCTCTTTGTCCTGAAGAGAGCACGAGTGTCAATGTGCCTCGAAGGTATAACACCTGGGATAAGGGGGAGCGCCATACCTTTGCGTTGACGCCTCGGTCCGGACTGCACTTCTTTTCTGCTCACGGGGCCCTGCAGCCCCTCGTTGGCTTGTCGCCGCAGGTTCGGCCTTCCGCCTCAAAAACCTCCCCTGCAAAGTTCGGTTGTAATCAGGAAACTGAAAACACGAGAGGGCGGACACCTATTCGGGGTACTGGGATTTCGATCTCAGTTACCTGGGAGGCCGGGATTAGCCCTGGATAATCGGCCGTAATGGCCACAGAGGCTATGTCCATGCTCAATTGATGGAACACTCCATCAATCAGCTCCACAGATATGTCCGGATCCTCTTGAGAGGCCGGGTTGAGGGAACGTCCTCGGTCCTCGGGTTGTGGAGGAGGGCTGCTTATTTCCTTAACAGCCCGGCGCAGTTCCTGCGTTGAAGTCGTCAGACTGAATATTTAACAATGGGAATACAAAACGGATGGGCAAGTAAATGTGACCGCTTACCTAGCTTGGGGGATTGTGCATAGAGAATCCACCATGTGGGTTGATGCGGAGAAATTCCTCCTCTTCTCCCTTATACAAAGTGGACAAGATCTTTAGTAGAGCGGCAGCTGAATCCGGCCCCTTACGGCCGTAGCGGGTGGCGTCGTCCTCCCCGTTGAAGTCCCACATGGGGTAGCTTCTGTACTGAAGCGGCTGCACCCCCTGCATGATGCATTCGGCCATAACCCCGATCATGGTTAGTCCGGAATGGGCTAACAATATTATTCGGCCCATCATGTAAATGATGTCCCTGTCACTTTCCCTCTGAGGGCTCCATGGACGCCAGCTTAGGCGCTTCTTTAAGGGAGCACTGTCGAACTCAGGGAGGCCAATCCGAACAGGATCCGGCAGCGGGACATCCTCTATATAAAACCATTCTGAAGGCCAGTCTTCGGATGCCTTCTTTGGGGTTCCGGATAGATATCCGGCCCCGGCGATGCGCCACACTTCGGCTCCGCCCACTTGATACGTTGACCCCTCCTTAGAGCGGGGCACAAGGCAGAATAACCTTTTCCATAGCCCGAAATGAGCCTCGATACCCAAAAACAGCTCGCAAAGGGCTACGAAGCCCGCAATATGCAATACGGAGGCAGGCGTGAGATTGTGTAGCTGGAGGCCATAGAACTCCAGGAGCCCCCGGAGAAATGGATGGATTGGAAATCCGAGCCCCCTTATTAAATAAGGGACGAGGCACACCCGCTCTCCTTTGGAGGGATTAGGGGCATTCTCCGCTTGCTCTCCGCCATTATAGATGGCAAGGCCGGCTGGAACCGGGACCATATAGGCCGGGGGGAGAAATCCCTTGGTCTGGAGCGTCACTAGCTCGCTATGCGGGATGGAGCATCTCTCCCAATATCCAGGCTGAGGGTTGGAAGGGCGAGAGGAGGAGTTGCGATGGCTGGCCATGGTGGAATGGACCTTTGTCGGATGCACTCTGATGAACACTCGCGAAGGGGGAAGATGTGGTTTGGATCTAAATCCTCGTCCCCTTAAATAGGTCAGCTCATTTACGCGGCTAGGGGGTGTGAATGTAAAAACACTCAGACTTTTCATATTCGTTTGACACGTGGGAAGCGGCCATTATTGGGCGTAGAAGCCAAGGAGCGCAACATCTACAAGAAACCGGACTTTATTCAACAGGTACACGGAATTTGGAGGAGAACCCGCCTTGTAATGCCGAAGACAATCTGCGCGCCGGACTCATCGTCATTGAAGCCTGGTTCGGGGGCTACTGAGGGAGTCTTGGATTAGGGGGTGTCCGGATGGCCGGACTATACCTTCAGCCGGACTCCTGGACTATGAAGATACAAGATTGAAGACTTCGTCCCGTGTCCGGAAGGGACTTTCCTTGGCGTGGAAGGCAAGCTTGGTGATACGGATATGTAGATCTCCTACTATTATAACCGACTTTGTGTAACCCTAACCCTCTCCGGTGTCTATATAGACCGGAGGGTTTTAGTCTGTAGGACAAGATAAAGAACACAACAATCATACCATAGGCTAGCTTCTAGGGTTTAGCCTCTCCGATCTTGTGGTAGATCTACTCTTGTACTACCCATATCATCAATACTAATCAAGCAGGACGTAGGGTTTTACCTCCATCGAGAGGGCCCGAACCTGGGTAAAACTTCGTGTCCCTTACCTCCTATTACCATCCGGCCTAGACGCACAGTTCGGGACCCCCTACCCGAGATCCACCGGTTTTGACACCGACATCACTCTTTATCGATCGCGCGCGCGCACACACACACACACACGTCATCCCTCTCTTCGATTCTATGGACACATCAAGCCGATGATACCTCCACTCTCTTCTCGTGGATCGCCCCCTCTATATATATGTTATATCCAGGACTCTATTTCACACACATTGCATATGTTAAAGTTTTTGATTGACCCCCCCTCCACAAAAAAAACTCTCAAGAACCCACACACTATATATCTCTAGGTTTGTATCTCTCTCACACAACCCCACGCAGGTGGTGCACATATACAAGAAGAGAATAGGTGCACCGTGCACGTACTCACGCTTCGTGCCCAGCCACACCCGCGCGGGTACACGGTGGAACTCATTTCTTTACGAAATGGCACCCCACGTGCTAATTTGAACGCCTGTAGCGGTTGTTTACCTAGGGAGGTCGTGTACCACACGTGCACGAAACAAAGTTCGACTTGACGCGTTGCCGAGTTATTTTTAAATAAAGTTATAGCACTCAATGGCACGTACACAGAATATAAAACGATTTTTATGGAGGAAAAGGTAGTCCGCTCTTCAGAGTATCTCACACAAGGCTCCGATGGCCTCTCTCTCTCTCTCACCGTTGGTCACTGATCCGGCCGCATCCCGTCTGCCGGGGGAAAGGGAGTGCGGTTGCCTCTCTCTCTCTCACCGTTGGTCACTGATCCGGCCGCATCCCGTCCGCCGGGGGAAAGGGAGTGCGGTGGCCTCTCTCTCTCTCACCGTTGGTCATTGATCCGGCCACATCCCGTCCGCCGGGGGAAAGGGAGTGCGGTGGCCTCTCTCTCTCTCTCACCGTTGGTCACTGATCCGGCCGCATCCCGTCCGCCGGGGGAAAGGGAGGAAGTGCATCGTTTCTCCGTTCGACGGCGCCGAGGCAGCACATCCCGATCTGCGGTACACGCCGTTCTCTCTGACCAAGCTCCGGCGCGGCAGGGCCTACGCCACCTGCTCGCAGATTCCGCCTGCTGCCGCTCACCTAGTTACATCCCGACGACCTCCAGGTATCCCCTCCGGCCTTGCTCCATTGCCCGTTTTCCCACGTCGCTGCATGTGGATCTTCCATAGTTCTTTGCCCAAAATGTAGCTCGTCCGGCGTACTTTCCATATTGCATTCTCGTCCTCACACCGTTTTAGACAAACACAACTGTGTTGTTATATTCCCTTAGGACAAGAATATGCTTCTTTTTTGTCGTCGCATGTGTCATCAACTGTTATTGGCCAGTAATTGTTTCCTTTCTACCTCTTTTTTGCAAACAGGGCTATCCATTTCACGTCGTTGCTATTGCGACCTTTTGGTGAACTGCACAAATCACTTTTTTCTTAAGAGTGTTTTGTGCAGTTGTACTAAAATGTCACACGGGAAACGTCTCTACATTTTAGTGCGACTGCACAAAGGGAGATTGGTTTTGCTCTATCCTCCTCATCCAACTCCGAGCTTAATCTTCTCCAACTAGTTAGTCTTAAGAGAGACTGCAAAGGTGACCGGCTTCTATTTGTGTGTTTATTGTTTCATCAGCAGTCCTCTATTATCGTAATCACAGTTGATATCTTTGGAACA
Organism: Triticum urartu; assembly: GCF_003073215.2. NCBI lineage: Eukaryota > Viridiplantae > Streptophyta > Magnoliopsida > Poales > Poaceae > Triticum > Triticum urartu. The sequence goes on along the minus strand of NC_053028.1, from coordinate 438,394,640 downwards.
GGGATGCTCAGCTCTATTTTAGTGGAATTGCACAAAATGATCGGAATGTTGCATGCTCCAGACAGCTACTTTTTTCCCAACATTCCTTGTTGATTTAGACAGAGCTGGGGGGACGTTGCTGCCAATGAAAGCATGGATCAATTTTAATTTAACACCTTCGCACAACTTTGTCTTCAGTTGTGATGTAATTATTAGCTCTGATCTGCTAATAATTGACATGCATTAGCAAGGAAGTTAGTTTTTTATTGTTTCCGAAAGAGCATCGATGGCAAGACACGCGAAACAAAAGCTGAAAGCTCACACCATTGTACAATTTCATGTCGCTGGAAAATTATTTCTATAGTACGTCAATTATGTAAACAAATGATGGAAGCTTGATAGCATTGCCAGAAGCCTCTTCATCATCCGGGTCCATGTGCCATGCACAAAATTATACTCCTTCGTTCCTAAATATTTGTCTTTTAACAAATTTCAAACAGGCATATTTTAGAGTGTAGATTCACTCATTTTTCTTCGTATGTGTACTCCCTCCGTTCCTAAATATTATATTCGTCTTAACAGAGATTTCAACAAGTGACTACATACAGAGCAAAATGAGTGAATCTACACTCTAAAATATGTCTATATACATCCGTATGTGTCAGTCCATTTGAAATCTCTAAAAAGACAAATATTTGAGTAGTCACTCGTTGAAATCTCTAGAAAGACAAATACTCCGGAGTATATTTAAGAACCGAGGGGGTAGTGCACAACCGCATGGGAGACTCAGCCTGGTCGTTGCGCCGCATTAATAGTGAGTAATGAGCAGTCAAATCATAAGCCTCACCTTTCCCACTGTAAGTTGCTCTGAAGAAGCAACCATCAATACGCTCTTTGAATCCGCTCATACTACTCCATCCATCACTGTTTATACATCGCGCTTCAGAAAAAAGAAAAAATCGGTGGGACCAAGGCGACTAGCGATCGGCCTGAAAAATAGCATTGGTAGTTATAGCACGGCGTCTATTACTAGAGGGAATAATGCGTACACACATGCATACAGTGCTTCCACCCCGGGTACACACATGCATGCACTCCATAGTAGTACAGTACATGGAGAGAAAATTGTGGACTTGATTGCGGTTACCACGCCCTAATTAATTGAGCATTAAACCAAACGCGTCTAAAGTCTCTCTGGTGGTGGAAATGCATTGAGAGAAATGCATCATAATTTAGCGCGCCCTGTAAACTGTGACGGAGGGTGGAGTAGTATGAAGGTGCAAAACCAAGTACATGTACTACTGCGCTTGGCTCTTCGCCCCTTCGTGAAGTCGAACAATGATGGTACTCCGCATGTTGGGTACTACAGTGTATGCCTCTGACAATCTGACACCGAATGGACTGATGCATGTCCACCGAGGGTAGGTTGCATTAGTCAAAAGGCGTAAGCGAGCTTCACCTTGTCCTGCAAGCTTCTCCTCGTTCTGCGAGTTGACGGGACACACCAAAAAGTAGTGCTAGTCCATACTCCCTCCTTTCCGGTTAATATGGCTTAATCTTTTTTGCGGGTAAATGAGAGAGCTTTATTCATATATAAGCATTCTTAGGACGATCAGCCAAGACACTGGTCACTAGGAAGCGATGTACCCCGCAAAAAAAGAAGTAGGAAGCGAGGTGTTTCATCAAGCCAGCTCTCGGCCACATTCAAAGTGCAGCAAGCACGGTTCGCACGAAGATGCGCCGCAAGGTTTGCTGACCTGTTTACATGCTGAATAACAAAAAAGAGGAAATATTACTGAGCGCTACTATTTGTAACAGGATATGAGCCAAAATTAAGCGAGAATTGTGGCGAGTGTTCCATGCAATCAACTTCTATTATCACATTTGAGAACCCTCGAAGAGAACCAAATGTGTTGAAGATTGCTTTATCACATTTTAAAATTATAATAAGAGTGCAGACGCTCCTCCATCCGATTCCTAGTACTAGTATAGTACGTACCTTTATGGACTATAGTAGTAGTACTAGTAAACTTTGTGCTTGGCTGTTCGGGAAGTCGAACAATAATAGCACTAGTAGTATAGTGTATGCTTCTGGCAATCTGACACCGAATTAACTGTTGCACGTCCACCGCCTGAGCGAGGGAGAGCTTGCATTAGTCAAAAGTTTCTCCTTGTCCTACGAGCCACCGTGCACAAGCTTCTCCCGTCCTGCAACCTTCTCCTCGTTCGGCAAGTTGACGGGACACAGCAAAGTAATGCTAGTCCATGCTGCCTCCTCTCCGGTTAATATGGCTTAATTTCAAACGAGATAAATACACTGTCTATCACTGTATATTTGTAAAAATACGGTCAGTGGACTTCATAATATGCTCATTGCGCTCAATATATATATTTTCCGGTGTTCATACGGTCACTAGCTCACCCTGACTGAGTATGTGTGTGCATGCACGTTAGGTTGAGCACTTGAGCGTGACCATGTGTGTTCCGTCGTGTGCTCGAACATGCATGCATTAGGGCGTCGCGCGTGTTTTTGCGTCCATGTGTATGTGTGACTATTGCATACACGTAGGGGGAGTACGTGTAGGGGCCACTAAGGAGCAGCCAAATCACATAGTAAGTTAGTCGGAAGAAGCAACCATCATTTCACTCTTGAATGACATGTACGCAATATAAAATGGTTGATATGGAGAGAAAAAGAAAACCACTATATATACACTAGGAGGAGCCTAAGCTACAAGCCTGCTTGCTTAGGTTGCTCTCTTCACAAGCATAGAACGACGGGCCTGATCCCACAGCTGGGGGAAGGGAACAATGTTCTGCGTAGACACAGTCGACATCGGCGAGGGAGAAAACCCACAGTCGGTGCGTCCCAATCGGGGGTCAGCGCGGTATGGGCCGATGCCGCATCCCAACCGCCCTTCTAGCTACAGACCGACGTCCCAGGTAGTCCATCTTCCTTTTGGAGCCGGCTCGCTCCACTGCCGTAGCTCCATCTCCATGTCGATCTTTCTCTACTTCTACCGGCTTCTATTTGTGATGAGTTTATGTCTCATGAACTAGTGCCAGTACTATTATTCTAATCACACTTCTTCAATATCTTTGCCATCAGGGATGCTCAGGTCGATTTTAGTGGAACTGCACAAAAGCATCGTATGATCCGAGGGTGCCAGCCGTCTTTCCTTCCTGACTTGGAAAGTGCTATGGAAAAAGAGGTACCAAAAGGTGGAGAACCAAAGAGTGTTGCTTCTATTGTTGCTAGCATTCTCACTAAAGAATCTCCCTCTAGCACATTCCTTCAATGGGTTCTACCTGGCCAGGAAATTAAATCATGTTTAGGGTTTAGGGTTTAAGTCGTAGTGACCCCATCACTAGTTTTTCTATCGTACACGCTCTCACAACTTTTTTCTTTAGTTGTGAAGTAAATATTGGCTATGATCTATGAATCATTGAGATGCATCAGCATGCGTGTTAGTTTTCCTTTGTATTTGATGGAATGTTGTAACGGGGCAACCTTGGAATAGGAATGAAAATGGAGTGGAAAAGTTTCCGTTTTTCCGGAGAAAAAATGGAAACGGAGAGAAACCAACATTTCGTTTCGTTGGATCGCGCCATCGAGCAAAACCAACGTTTAAATCACGTCTGTCGTGTTCGTGTGTCACCCTCCTCCATGGCTCGACCCCACACGGTCGCTCGGCATGTCACTCACCACAAACCGAGTAGTATAACATAACTTTCCCGCCTGCTTGTCGATGGATCGCGCCATGGAGTACTAGCACTACTGGAAGAGATTTACGAGTTGGGGGAGGACAGATAGCTGTAGCACGGACTCCCAAGAACTTACCACTGGAAGAGATCATGTATGTTGTAGCCGGCTATTGCGACCTTTGAACGCAGAGCAGCCGCGTGCACCCGGAAGCGGCGCGGGCAATGCTCTCTCGGCCGGCGCGCCGCAATCAATGCCGGCGCCAGTGAGAGGTCGCGTCCGCTCTGGCTGGGCATGAATACGACACTGACCGTTTCGGGCGGGAAGCACGCGCGGGTGATGAAGAGGGTTCGGGTTGGTCAGGACCGGCCGTGGCAGCGGTCCGGACGTGCGCAAACAAGAGATGATGTATGTTAATATTGCTGCGTATATAGTTAACAACGTAAATAATGTGCTAGTTGGACAAATATGATTGGAGATGGAGATGGAAATGGAATTTTACGTAAACACGGATATGCATGTCTATATCTATGTGTGTGTGCGCGACGACTCTCACGACCTGGAAGTGGGGGCGTGTTTTTGATCAAGTTTTCTTTCTTGGTATGTTAGAAAATCAGTTTGTCTAATTCACATCTAGATGTTATTTAAGGATATCACATCTAAGCTCCAACAAGTATATAATGTAGCAACAAGAAACAAAAAAAACTAGGAAAAAGACCACAAACAGAGTGGACATCAACTTATATGTGACATAACTATGTCACATCTAGATGTGTCCTAGACAGACCCTTAAAAAATTGTCCGCCAGTTTTCGTTTCTTTGTTCCGGGAACGCGCGTATTCTATTTAAAACCACTGCTATGGAGAGATTTTGTTACTCCACTATAGCCTCTTGTTTGATAGAGTTTCTCGCGTCTCTCTCTCTCACCCTCTCCATATCAAAACAAGATGAAAGTTTCCACTCTATCTCTCTCCTCACTGGTGGTCACAAATCCGGTCGAATCCCGTCCGTTGCGGGAGGTGAGGAGGTGCAGCGTTGACGTTGTCGCCGTCGGTGATGGAGGAAGCCGATGCGCACCGTCCTCTCGGAGCCGGCGCTGGCGCGGACGAAGATCCTCCGCGCCCTTGTTCGCTACCGTCGTGTGGGCACATCCCGCCCGCCCGCCTAAACGACATCTCGCCCACCTGAGGTATAACTTCTTGTACTAGTTCAGCTCCCCAGGTCGCTGCGTGTGGGTTTTCTTCTATGCGACTACTCCCCAGCTCCCCATGCATAGTAGCTAGGGTTCGTCGACTGGTCCAACATCACCTACTAGTACTATTATAGAGGAAATGCCACTCAAAAAGTTGTCCTGATTTATACCTCGGTGGAGGTATACATGTTGTTTCGACAAAAAGTACATGGTGGTTGTGCGGTCATTGTCCATATGGTGGTAGTACTATCACTGGTTAAATGAAGAAATCCTTTTTTTCTCGGGTATCCTGGTTTAGTTCCCATCAAGATAATCATGATGCTTCTGTTTGTTGGTGTACTTTTCATTAATTCTTATTGACAATTGAGATGTCATTGCTAACCCTTTTTTATATTTTTGGAAACAGCGATGCGTGTCTCCATACCCGGGCATGTCTTCCTCAATTTTAGTGGAACTGCACAAAATTGGATGGCCATTGTTGTTCCGCCTCACTATCCTCTGCCACGTGGTTCTTCCTTCCTTGAGCTTGATTACTGAGAAGGAACAGACCACAGTGAGGATTTGTCGAACTTCTTAGGTGCCTCACCCAAACTTGATGCCAAATGGATGATGCATCACCACGATGACCTATCGATGCTCATGGTTGCGTCGGCTGGTGAAGCTGATCGGTTTTCGATGAAAAACAAGTTGTCTTCCATTAGTGCTCTGTGCTTGTTACGCACAAAGATGATATCCTTCGTCGGTTCACCTTGGTTGTGTTGGAGACGCAGTCGTCTTTCACGTTGGTGCAATTTTTGCTAGGGTTTTATGACAGGTGGGCCCAAAATGAGGCTGGCTCACCTGTCATACAGCCAAAAGCAGGTGTAGTGAAGGCACCGGAGCTCAGTCCATACTACAGTAGTATATATATAAGCGGGAGCCTCAGCGCTTGTTTGCTAGGGTTTGCACTCTCCACACGCTCGCCGCACTACATATATGTTACACGCTGGAGGCTCAGCGTTCATTTGCTAGGGTTTGCTATATTCACAGTCTCTCACCCTCTCTGCACCAGATCTAAACAAGACTGCGTTGGCCTCTTGTCTCTCTCTCCCCCTCACAGATGGTGAAGGAGGCATCCGTATCCCATCGCACCGGGAAGGGGAGGAGGTGCAGCGTTCACTCTATCGCCTTCGGTGAGGGAGGCAATCCACTGCCGGCTGCGCTATTCTCTTTCACCCAGCGCCTGTGCGGGAGGGCCACCGACCCCATCTTCCTCGCTGCCGTACGTAGTGTGGGCAGATCCGGCCTCCCGCCGCACGCCTTGCCACATCTCGACGACCCTAAGGTATAAGTTTCTTTGAAACCGTCTTTGCTCTAGCTGCATGTGGATCTTTTTCGATCTGTAGTCGAATCTAGGTCTTGGTTCAAAGAGGAAAGAAGGGTGCGGTGGGCTGGAGCAAGAATCTAGGACGTGGTTCAATGAGGAAAGGAGGGGCGGAAAGTAGTATAGATTGGCTATCCAGCCGCTTTGTAGGTCGAAAAGGGAAAAAGGGAGTAACCCAGTACACACATCTGTAAGGAACCGATCTCTTTGTTGAAAAGGGAAAGAAACTGGGGGTCGGGTAGTTTGTGCACGACTAGATTTGCTTCCCTCACATAGGAAGAAGGTTCAAAGAGAACAAATATGGGACCAGCGCATATATGCTGCTTGGCTACATACTCTGCATCACCCATTTATATGTGTGGACGCACATGGTGCTGGCATGTCCCATGCAGCTATTTTGCTGTTGTTAATCTTAGAATTAACTACTGATTTGTTTTAAAAGAATTTCTCTGTTAATATGAATCAATGCAACCGTTTTAGAAATGCTACTATCCTATACTTTGTTTTCCATCAAGATAAGGTAGATGCTTCTTTTTGTGGCCACTTGTTTCATCCTCCTTTATTGGTCAGTAATTGTTTTTCTTTTTTGCCTCTTAAAATAGGGATATCTATTCAACTTGTTGCTATAGAAAACTTAAATATCACACCGACAACTTTGCTTGATTTCAGTGCAACTGCACAAAACTTGATTGGATTTCCTATTCGTGTTGGTAGATTCGTATTTTATGTTGGTCGTCTCATGAAAGGTTAGTACAGGCCTTCATCCACATGATTGTGCAGTGTGCTTTGAGATGCTATGCTACTTGTATTGGTACTGTTTTAAATAAATGATGAATTGAAGCTATTGTATTGCTGTCTTTCCCATTAAGTAGTGAATAAAAATGGGACCAACCCAGCATGATGCTTGTTGCTTTGCTACAACAAATTCAGCATCACCCCCTTTATAAGCGAGTAATTGATGCCACTCTCAGAATTAACTACTGAATCTTATTTCAAAACTGCAACACTTGTTAGGGATTGGCGGGATTACCATTTTTGTGGCCGCATGTTTCATCCTCCTTTATTAGCCAGTAATTGATTCCTTTTTGCCTCTGTTTATACAGGGATATCTATTCAACTTGTTGCTATTGTGACATTTTGCTTCGCTACATGAAACACTTTGCTTGATTTCAGTGCAACTGCACAAAACGAGATTGGATTTCCTATTCGTGTTGGCAGATTCGTACGTGATCTTGTGTGTGTCATGACATGTTGGTACTTGCCTTCATCCACATGATCGTGCAGTGTGTTTTGAGATGATGTGCTACTTGTATTGGTACTGTTTTAAATAAATGATGAATTGAAGCTATTGTATTGCTGTCTTTTCCCATTAAGTAGTGAACAAAAATGGGACCAACCCAGACATGATGCTTGTTGCTTTGTTACAACAAATTCAGCATCACCCCCTTTATAAGCTTTGTCGTTCTTTATACATGTTGAAACAAGGCATTGTTAAGATAATGTCTCAGTCAATATGAATGAATCACACTGATGGAGAATTGCTACTCTCCTGCTTTGTTTCCCATTAAGATAAAGTAGATCAGTAGATGCTTTTCTTCTGGGAGTACAAGTCATCAACCATTAGTTCTTAGTAATTGTTTCCCTTATACCTATTATTGCTTACAAGGATATCAAAATTAAAGCTCGGTTTTCTTACGACTTCGATTTTAGTTGAACTGCACAAAAGGAGCCAATGTGTAAGGCAAACTGCTGCATTACTAGGTCTAGTTGGTCGTTCCACTTTGCAGAAAGAAGCAGTCACTGTTTGCGCTACATTACAGAAGGAATGACCGAGAAGCTTTACAGAGTATTATTAGACACCGGTGACATGACTAGTCTGTAGAGACCATTGGCAATTTAACAACACGTGGAGTGCCCTGGGCAAAAAGTGCCCAAACAAGTACAAAAGCTACGACAGGACTCCACGATCATAGGCATTACATATTTTGAATGGGAAAAGCTTGTCAAAGTTTAATCATTGATGTTAGCAAGAAGACGTTAGTTTAACATATTGGAATTGGAAAACCTTGTCAAAATTTTCTCATTCATGTTAGCCAGAAGACATGCATTTGATATTTTTGAGTGGGACGCCCTTGCTGTGAGCAGCGTCGAGTGTTTTTTCCTATTCTTGTGTTCAGTTTACAAGTAAATAGTTACTCTGCTGAGATATTCCTGTGTTAAGAGTTTGTTCTGAATATTGTCTATGTAATGCCAGGCCTTGTGTTTGATTGCAAAGTTGAGCTTGGAATGTTGTGGCATGCGGCATCATGAGCTGTTCACCGTGCCTCCTGAGAATAATGCTTCGTATTGTTTTGCATGTCGATGCCAGTGATTTGCTTGTTAAGAAGATCATCCTCTTCTGTTGTTTCCGTGCTTAAGAAGTTCATCGTCTGATGTTTCATTCATAGCCTATACGACAAGTCGGGTAGGTTAGATGTGAAACCATATGATCTTCCGACCAACTCATGATATTAGGCCGTGACTGGATCGTCGTTTTCCAACCAAAACCGCTTGTAAAACTGACTCTTGTAAATTAAGGCAGATGGTCTCGGGCGAAGGCGCTTGGTTGGTCGATTTCGACTAGTAAAATATCGGAAGTACTTGACACACGATAAAAACGTTGAACGACACTCGGACGATTGCTAATCCAGCCGTTAGCTGTTGTTTCAGCCTTGCCCATAGATGGCATGATACACACGTCGTGCATGTATCGTCTGGTAATGTTGTCCATATAGCAGTGCTCGTAAAATATACACTGGTCTCTCAAATTACACGCGTAACCCGCCGGTTTTACTTACAGACCTCGGGCCCTCGGTTTCATTACGCCTGTATTTTACGCGTTGTTTTTGATGACGAGTAAATTACACTTGTATGTTAATACAGGTTTGAAATAAACCAGAGCTCCCAAGCGCAGCCTTACCGTTTCATGTCGTCTCAGTTTCTCGAAGGTGCTCATAGGTGTCCGATGATCCTGGCTTCCTGAATGAGTAGCGGGCGATGTATCAGACCATCCATAGGGCCCGCGAGGCCCTCTCCGTTGTCCTTCGAGTTGTTGCGCTCGCCGTGGCGCCGAGCATTGTTAACATCGTCAACGAACACGAGGATTCAGGAGATGACTTTATTTTGACTGGATGACACTAGGGACCCACTAGGGCCATAGCCGTACATACGCAAGTGCCTCCTTATTATGTACAACTATATTTTTTTTGCTTTCTCCTGGTTTCCTGACATCACGGTCCCACACCATTGTCAACCAATGTAGTCAATATAAACGAGAGAATTGCACAAGGTGCGGCCGATAGCCGGGACCAAGCAGCTCGAGCAGTATTTGTATTTTTGAGGCGTGAGCACTGCAGAGTTTTTCTTGGCGATGATTTCGTTGTTTTTCAGAGGAGAGCAGGGTATTAACTGGACAGGCTGTGGCCCGTCTAGCCCATCCCAGATATCCAGCCCGGATACTAAATTTTTCAAGATGAAAATGGCTAGCCCAGCTATACGTCTTTTTGAGGAATACCCAGGCAAGGTCAACTTGTTATTCTCCGCCCCGCTGGGCTGCAAATCTTTCCTAGGAGGGATGCAATAGGCTTAACAGGAAAATGGGCTTTAAAAAATAATAAATGGGATGTAATTATAAAAACTGGGCAGTAACTATAAAAAATGCACCAAACACGAAATTAGTTTATAAAATATTATTTATGGATTTTGAAAATCTTAAATTTTCATTGTTGCGCGCGCAATGTTTCGTTGGATTTTTACGTAATACAAATTTATATTTAATCTGACTAGAAATTTCAGGATAAAAATATTTTGGAGCCCATCAAAATGTGGGAAATTTTATTGAATTCTGTCTTCAACGGTTGGTTGAAATTATTAATCATTGTCCTAGCTAGAAAATGGGCTGTACTTTTAACAAACTATAAATGGGCTGTTGGAAATTCCATTAGAATTCCAAAATGGGCTGTACATTCTTACAAAATGCAAATGGGCTATAAGTTCTGTGCCACACACTTGTGGGCCTACTAAGTGACGCGTCCCCTAAAAAAATAAGTTGACGCGTATGCAACGCTTTGCCAACTTATTATAGTTAACACACGGTTCTAGCAGCAGTGGCCGTTGGATGTCTATCCAACGGATGTCGTGCTTCTTCTTCAATCTCGGATATTCTTAGCTTCGGCCGCCCAAAAAATGATTCCTCCCCCTAACATCTAGGGTGCACCATTTCGGAGGCTGACCTGTGGGCCTACTAAGTTGGAGCGTACCAAGGGCTTTGTCAACTTAGTCAATAATAAACGTTTCTAGCTTCAGTGACCGTACGATGTCCATCCAATGGCCGTAGTGCTTCTTCAACATCTGGTCTTCTTGGTCCAGCCGCCCAAAGCAGCGCCGGTCATGCCGCCTGCTCCTGCCTCCCGTGGCCGGCTGTGCTACCGCGGAGGCCTCACCACCCCATACTACTCCCACCGCTGGCCAGGCCATCCCTCCACTCACCCACACCCCCTGTTATTCTGCGGTGACGGCAGCCTCACACCGCAGCCGAACCAGTGAACCCTCGTACTCCTCTCCGTGCGGAGATCCACTGCTACGTCTTCCCCGGCTCCGCGTCGTCCCCTTCCTAGGCCGAGCCGTCGTCCAGACCACCGCCCTGGTGCTCTTGGCGCGGCGTGGTCAATGACCGACTTCCATCGGAAGAGTACTGTACGTGGAGAGGCTGACAGCTGGGTCCAGGCGGCCGCAAGGAAGTGCCTCCTTATTACGCGCAAAATAATTATTCCTCCACCTTACAGCAGGGACCCACCGAACGGGCCGCCCTGGTGCTCTCGGCGCGGCGTGGTCAACATGGTCAAGGAACGGCTTCCATCGGACATGGACTATACGTGGAGAGGCTGACAGCTGGGTCCACGGCCGCAGCAAGGAAGTGCCTCCTTATTACGTGCAAAATAATTATTCCTCCACCTGACAGCGGGGACCCACCGGACGGGCCACCATATTTCGGGAAAAAAACGTTTCCCCCTGACTGCTGGGACCCACCAGCTACACCTTTGCACGCAAGGAAGTGCGTCCAGGCAAAAAAACAAAACGATTCGCCCCCCTTGACTACTGGGACCCACCAGCTACATCTTCGCACGCAAGGAAGTGCCTGACAGTCGGGACCCACCTGGTTGAAGCGTACGTAGCGTTGTCATTCTGGTCGCGAACGTGTACGTTCAAATATACTGGTCGATGTAGAGGCACGCACGTGTCGTAGTAGAGGCGTGCATGTAGCATGTACACGTACGTACAGCGGTCAGGGTGCAAGAAAGAAAATACGGCCACGTATGTGTACATACGGGCGCGGTCTCGAACGCCTACTCGCGCATACATACGGCGAGGGCTCGTGTACATGGGTGGGTCGGAACGGAGAAACATCGTCGTCGTCGTGTTCATGGGGAGGCAACGGAATGCGTCGTGTTCATGGGGAGGCAACGGAATGCGTCGTGTTCACAGGGAGGCAACTGAATGCGTCGTGTTCATCGGGAGGGCTTGGACGGAACAGGCGATGGAAACGAGGCCTGGCATACCGCAGAATGGAGGAAACGACCTTGTGTTCGACCGGCCATGTTCGAAACGGGATCCTGTTCATCGAGAGGGGTGTGGCGTACCGCAAAACGGAGGAAACGGACCTCCTACGGTCGGAACGAGGGTCCTGTTGACCGGGAGGGGTGTGGCGTACCGCAAAACGGAGGAAACGGACTTGTGTTGGAGCGCTACGGTCGAAACGGGGGTCCTGTTCATCCGGAGGGGTGCGGCGTACCGCAAAACGGGACTCCACAGGATACTGTTCATCTCCACCGTCGACCTCCTCCAGCCTCCACGGGCTCCTGTTCATCCAGCCTCCACCGTGCGCTACTCCACCGGCTACTGTTCAACCACCCCTCCACCGTCTACTGTTCATCTAGCCCTCCCACCATGGGGTCCTATTCAACCACCCCTCCATGGGCACCCCTCCACCATCTACTATTCATCCAGCCCTCCACAACACGGGGTCCTGTTCAACCACCCCTCCACTGTCTACTGTTCATCCAGCCCTCCACACCACGGCGTCCTGTTCATCCACCCCTCCACGGGCACCCCTCCACCGTCTACTGTTCATCCAGCCCTCCACCACACCACGGGGTCCTGTTCATCCAGAGGCAACGCCACCGCTCACTGTTCATCCAAAACCCCCGCAACACTCACTGTTCATCCCATCGATCGGCTTCAGTTAGCAGCAGTAGCGAAGGAATCGCTCGATCGGGTTCAGTTAACAGCCATCGATCGATCACTCGGGTTCAGTAACGCGTAGCCTGCAGTGCAATCGCTCGGGTTCAGTAACGCATAGACTGCAGTGCAATCGCTCGGGTTCAGTTAGAGCCCAACGCTTCGCTCGGGTTCAGTTAGAGCCAACGCCTCGCACACACGCGCGTACGTGTACGAGAGAAACGCGTATCGCTCGGCCCCCAACCTCCCACCATAACCGGGAACTCCCCAAAATTCCCCTCCCCCTCGCTTCTACCATGGTTTTTTCCGTCATGGACGGCCCAAAGAATGTCATGCAGCTGCGTCTCCGGCCCGCCCAGGACAAAAAGCCCATTTTCTGTCATGATTTTTTGTCATAGAAGTAGGAGCCCACCACATCTATGATGATACCGGGTTTTGTCACAATTATCGTCATAGAAGTGTCATATGTATGACAGCAAATTTTTTCGTTCGGCCCAAAATGTCACGGATGTGTCTTTTTTTGTCGTGTATTGATTGATCGCATCACTTTACTTACTGAATTTGTTGGGTTATTAATATTTCTTTTGCGAATTGAGTCGGGGGAACCTTCTCAATAATGACATAAACTTGGTAGTTAATTAAAATATATTCCTTTGTTGCAGGACAAAAATTAGCTTTATGCAAATACTAAACTTAGAGCCTCCACCAGCCAAATATGCATGTAGTGATAGTTATTCTTGCATCATTATTCTCTATAGTGTGATCTTGCCAGCATATTCCATGTGCTGACCTACACGGCTGCAACGTATCATGTTGGAGAATTTTCAGACGAGGAGTAAGGTGCACTAGGTTATTGTCATGCACTCAGTTTTGCCATGGAGTTGGATGGACTCATTTATCTTTGATGTTTCTGCAAGTTATTTAGATGGCCTTCAACTATAATATTGTAATAAGTACTCTTTTTGAGACACTTGATGTAATAAGTGTGTGATTGAACTCTGTTATAAATCCTCGAGTACTATGTGTGTCAGCAATACCGATCCAGGGATGACACTTAAGCACAGAGACTATGGTCCATTGGGATCAGGTCGCTACAACATCATGCTAGCTATCTTACGATCATGCAAAGCAATATGACAATAATGGTGCGTGTCATAATAAACGGACTAGTGGAAGTTGCATGGCAATATATCTCGGAATGGCCATGGAAAAGCCATCATAGGTAGGTATGGTGGCTGTTTTGAGGAAGGTATATGGTGGGTTTAATGCACCGGCCGAAGTTGCGCGACACTAGAGAGGCTAGCAATGGTGGAAGGGTGAGAGTGTGTATAATCCATGGACTCAACATTAGTCATAAAGAACTCACATACTTATCGCAAAAAATTATTAGCCATCGAAACAAAGTACTACACGCATGCTCCTAGGGAGATAGATTGGTAGGAAAAGACCATCGCTCATCCCCGACCGCCACTCAGAAGGAAGACAATAAAAAAATCATGCTCCGACTTCATCACATAACGATTCACCATACATGCATGCTATGGGAATCACAGACTTTAACACAAGTATTTCTACCAATTCACAATTACTCACTAGCATGACTCTAATATCACCATCTTTATATCTCAAAACAATATGACAGGAATCAAACTTCTCATAGTATCCAATGCTCTTTATATGAAAGCTTTTATTATATCCCTCTTGGATGCCCATCATACTAGGACTAAGTTCATAACCTAAGTAAATTACCATGTTGTTTAAGACTCTCAAAATAATATAAGTGAAGCATGAGAGTTCAACAATTTCTATAAAAGAAAGCCACCGTCGTGCTCTAAAAGATATAAGTGAAGCACTAGAGCAAACTGCCTAGCTCAAAAGATATAAGTGAAGCACATAGAGTACACTAATAAATTCATGATTAATGTGTGTCCCTCTCAAAAGGTTTGTACAGCAAGGATGATTGTGGCAAAATAAAAAAGCAAAGACTCATATCATACAAGACGCTTGAGGGAGTCCTGGATTAGGGGGTGTCCGGATAGCCGGACTATACCTTCGTTCGGAGTCATGGACTATGAAGATACAAGATTGAAGACTTCGTCCCGTGTTCGGAAGGGACTTTCCTTGGCGTGGAAGGCAAGCTTGGCGATACGGATATGTAGATCTCCTACCATTGTAACCGACTCTGTGTAACCCTAGCCCTCTCCAGTGTCTATATAAATCGGAGGGTTTTTAGTCCATAGGACGAACAACAATCATACCATAGGCTAGCTTCTAGGGTTTAGCCTCTCTGATCTCGTGGTAGATCTACTCTTGTACTACCCATATCATCAATATTAATCAAGCAGGACGTAGGGTTTTACCTCCATCAAGAGGGCCCGAACCTGGGTAAAACATCGTGTCCCCAGCCTCCTGTTACCATCCGGCCTAGACGCACAGTTCGGGACCCCCTACCCGAGATCCGCCAGTTTTGACACCGACATTGGTGCTTTCATTGAGAGTTCCTCTGTGTCGTCGCTTTTAGGCCCGATGGCTTCTCCGAACATCAATAGCGATGCGATCCAGGGTGAGACTTTTCTCCCCGGGCAGATCTTCGTATTCGGCGGCTTTGCACTACGGGCCAATTCACTTGGTCATCTGGAGCAGATCGAAAGCTACACCCCTGGCCATCAGGTCAGATTTCGAAGTTTGAACTACATGGCCGACATCCGCGGAGACTTGGTCTTCAACGGATTCGAGCCACAGCCGAGCGCGCCGCACTGTCACGACGGGCATGATCTAGCTCTGCCGCCGAACAGTGCCCTGGAGGCCGCACCTGCATCAGCTCCGACCCTTAATTCGGAGCCAACTGCGCCAATCGAGGATGGGTGGTTGGACACTCCCTCGGGGGCTGCAATCTCTACGGCGATCGAGCCGAACACTAGCCCTATTCTCTGCGAAGCCCGTGACTCCAAGGAGCCGGACTCCTCTCCAGACTCCGAGCCCTCCGCGCCCCTACCGATCGAATCCGATTGGGCGCCGATCATGGAGTTCACCACCGCGGACATCTTTCAGCACTCGCCCTTCAGCGATATTCTGAATTCACTAAAGTCTCTCTCTTTATCAGGAGAGCCCTGGCCAGACTATGGTCAGCAAGGTTGGGATGCGGATGATGAAGAAATTCAAAGCCCACCCACCACCCACTTCGTGGCCACTGTCGATGATTTAACCGACATGCTCGACTTCGACTCCGAAGACATCGACGGTATGGACGCCGATGCAGGAGACGATCGAGAACCAGCGCCTATAGGGCACTGGAAAGCCACCTCGTCGTATGATATATACATGGTGGAGACCCCAAAAGAAGGCAATGGCGATGGAACAGCGGAGGATGACCCCTCCAAGAAGCAGCCTAAGTGCCGGCGTCAGCGGCGCCGCTCTAAATCCCGCCAAAGCAAAAACGGTGATTCCGGCACGAGAGATAATAACACCTCGGACAGTGCCGAAGACAACCACCTCCAGCAAGATTCAGCACAGGAGGATCGAGAAGCCAGCCCTCATGAGAGAGCGGTAGACTGAGAGGTCGAGGACGATAATTATATGCCTCCCTCCGAAGATGAGGCAAGCCTCGACGACGACGAATTTGTCGTGCCGGAGGATCCCGTCAAACAAGAGCGTTTCAAACGCAGGCTTATGGCCACGGCGAGCAGCCTCAAGAAAAAACAGCAACAGCTTAGAGCTGATCAAGATTTGCTAGCCGACAGATGGACTGAAGTCCTTGCGGCCGAAGAGCATAAACTCGAACGCCCCTCCAAGAGCTACCCAAAGCGCAGGTTGCTACCCCAATTAGAGGAGGAAGCACCTAAACCTACATCACCAGCGCATGATGCGGCCGACCAGCCACCCCGTGGCCGCGACAGAGAGGCCTCTTGGCCCTCCGCTCAAGCCGCACCCCGGTGCCACTCAAAAAATACCAAGGCATGGGAAAATGCGTCAGACCTGCGAGATATATTGGAGGACAAGGCAAGGCAAACAAGATCGATCTACGGATCACATGGGCGCCCCACGGCACGAGAAGGTAATCGTCACTCCGTATACAGTAAATCCGGCCGGGCCGAACACAGTAGACAAAGCTCGTTTGAGCTGCGTCGTGATATAGCCCAATACAGAGGCGCCACACGCCCACTATGCTTCACAGATGAAGTAATGGATCATCAAATCCCCAAGGGTTTCAAACCCGTGAACATCGAATCATACGATGGCACAACAGATCCTACGGTATGGACCGAGGACTATCTCCTTCATATCCACATGGCCCGCGGTGATGACCTACACGCCATCAAATACCTCCCACTCAAGCTTAAAGGACCAGCTCGCCATTGGCTTAACAGCTTGCCAGCAGAATCAATTGGTTGTTGGGAGGACCTGGAAACCGCATTCCTCGACAATTTCCATGGCACTTATGTGCGACCACCAGACGCCGATGACCTAAGCCACATAATTCAGCAGCCAGAGGAATCGGCCAGACAATTCTGGACACGGTTCCTAACCAAGAAAAACCAAATCGTCGACTGTCCGGACGTAGTGGCCCTAGCAGCCTTCAAGCATAACATCCGCGATGAGTGGCTTGCACGGCACCTAGGACAGGAAAAGCCGAAATCTATGGCAGCCCTCACGACGCTTATGACCCGCTTTTGCGCAGGAGAAGACAGCTGGCTAGCTCACAGCAATAACATGACCAAGAGCCCTGGTAATTCGGATACCAAGGACAGCAGTGGCAGGTCGCGTCGCAACAAGCAAAAGCGTCACATTAACGGCGACAATGCTGAGGATACAGCAGTTAATGCCGGATTCAGAGGCTCTAACCCGGTCAACGGAAAAAGCCATTCAAAAGAAATACTCCGGGCCCATCCAGCTTGGACCGAATACTCGACCGCTCATGCCAGATACATGGCACCCCCGAAAAACCAGCCAATCACACCAACAGGGATTGTTGGGTGTTCAAGCAGGCAAGCAAGTTAAAAGCCGAAAGCAGAAATAAGGGGCTGCATAGCGATGACGAGGAGGAGCCCCGGCCGCCGAACAACAGTGGATAGAAAGGTTTTCCCCCACAAGTGCGGACGGTGAACATGATATACGCAAACCACGTCCCCAAGAGGGAGCGGAAGCGTGCGCTAAGGGACGTATACGTGATGGAGCCAATCGCCCCAAAGTTCAACCCATGGTCTTCCTGCCCGATCACTTTTGATCGAAGGGACCACCCCACTAGCACCCGTCATGGCGGATTCGCCGCATTGGTTCTAGACCCAATTATTCACGGATTTCACCTCACTAGAGTCCTTATGGACGGCGGCAGCAGCCTGAACCTATTTTACCAGGATAGAGTGCGGAAAATGGGCATCGATCCCTCGAGGATTAAACCCACCAAAACGACCTTTAAAGGCGTCATACCAAGTGTAGAGGCCAACTGTACAGGCTCAGTTACACTTGAAGTGGTCTTCGGATCTCTGGATAATTTCTGAAGCGAGGAGTTAATCTTCGACATAGTCCCGTTCCGCAGTGGCTATCACGCACTGCTCGGGCGAACCGCATTTGCCAAGTTCAATGCGGTGCCGCACTATGCATACCTCAAGCTCAAGATGCCAGGCCCTCGAGGCGTCATCACGGTCAATGGAAACACCGAACGCTCTCTCCGAACGGAGGAGCATACGGCGGCTATCACAGCGGAAGTACAAAGCAGCCTCTCAAGGCAATTCTCCAGTCCGGCCATTAAACATCTGGACACCGTCAAGCGCGCCCTAAGTAACCTACAACAAAACCGCCTGGCACGTTCCGAGCAAGCGTAGCAATACGGCCCCAACCCCAGCCCTCGCGAATTTGCAAAACTAGTGTTGCGCGTACATAACTACGCTCTGGAAATACCATGGGCACAAGGGGAGGGGCACCATCACGGCACGCCCGAAATGCAACTTAAATCACACTAGGGGCTGCCGATTTTTTAATTTTCTCTTATTTTTAGGACCCCATTCTTCGGAAGGCTTGTCCGGCAGTACAATTCCCACACAAACGATACAACCAGGGAAGCAGAAACTACGCCGCACTATGGAACTCTAAGGTGGTCTCTATAACGAGCAGTATACCTGTTTCACATAACATTTTGCAGCCTGCCCCTGGAAAGGACATGTTAAATAGTCCCATCTTTTGCTTATTGCAGTATTTGTATCGTTCTGCTTTGATCGCAGCTTTTTTAAATAAACAATGCATAGCTTCCGTCTATTATCGCATTACCTTTTTTTACGAATATATGTTCATTAATGACATGTCGCACCCGTACACTTTGGTACGGCCAATACACCAGGGGCTTAAGTACCCCATAATACGGTGTGAGAAGTCTGAACACTTTCACAAGTGCGGCACCCTGAACTTATAGCATTATATGCATCGGCTCCGAATCATGTCTTGGGTCAATAGTTGGGTTTGCCCGGCTCCTATGTTTTGGTACCTTACGTTCCGTTATATCGGCTAAGGTAGCACTAGGAGAACTACCACGAATGTGCCCCAGTTCAGCTGGGCTAAGCACCTCAGTAGAGAAATCTAAAACTGATCGTCATGATGAGGCGAGAGCTGGTCGCTATTCGAGAGGTTTTCGAGTCCCTAAAGACATATGCCGCTTAGAGCGAGGAGTCGGCTTTGTCCGGCCTAGGCATGGATAGCGCCCGGAACTCGGTCTTCCGAACACTAGGGGCTTCGCCGAAATTTAAAATTATAGAATTCTATGGCTAAGTGAGAGTGTTCAAGCATTATAGTCCGATTGCCTTGTTCCTTGTGTTGAGCGCCTCCCTCGAAGGACCCAAGAATTGGAAAAAGAGCGCTCATGTTTATCCCGAACACCCCAGCACTCGTGGCATGGGGGCAGAAGCCGACGACTCGCCATCTCTCAAATTTGATAAACGGCCGCACATAAGCTAATATTTTAAATTCAAAAAGCATTGCTTAGCACACATGAACAAGTTTTCAGCGCACAGGACAAAACAAGCGAGTTTACTAAAAAATTACATCCATGGAACATTCATCCGCCACAAGGCGGGCACCCTTCAGAACGCCCTCATAATACATCTCGGGCTTGCGATGCTCCTTGCCCGGCGATGGCCCGTCCTTCACAAGCTTCTCAGCATCCAGCATGCCCCAGTGCACTTTCGCATGGGCAAGCGCCCTACGGGCACCCTCAATGCATACAGAGCGCTTGATGACTTCGAGCCTGGGACAGGCCTCCACCAGCCGCCTCACCAGCCCGAAGTAGCTCCCAGGCATGGCCTCTCCAGGCCACAGCTGGACTATGAGGCTCTTCATGGCCTGTTCGGCCACCTTATGGAGCTCGACCAGCTATTTTAGCTGGTCGCTTAAGGGCACTGGGTGTTCGGCCTCAGCATACTGAGACCAGAACACCTTCTCCATCGAGCTTCCCTCCTCGGCTCGGTAGAAGGCGGCGGCATCCGACATGCTACGGGGCAAGTCTGCGAACGCTCCTAGAGAGCTCCGGATTCAGGTAGGTAACAAGTAATTCACTTTTACGTGCTTGCTTTGCAGAAAAAATGCCTTACCCGCCGCTATCTTTTTTATCGCCTCAACCTCCTAGAGGGCCTTATGGGCTTCGGCCTTGGCAGACTTGGCATATTCAATGGCCGCCGTGAGCTCAGACTCTCGCGTCTTCGAGTCAAGCTCCAAACTCTCATGTTTTTTCATGAGAGCCTGGAGCTCTTGACGCACCTCGCCAACCTGCGTCTCATGCTTCTCCCGCTCAGTGCGCTCCGTGGCCGCCCTCTTCTCAGCCTCGGACAGCGCTTGCTTAAGGGTCGCCACCTCAGTTGTGGCCCCTACAATAGCCACGTTACTCCTGTCACTTTTTGCAATTGCGCCTTTCACATATTTAAACAAGGTATTTCTTACCTCCCTTCTCCTCGAGCTGCTGCTTGGCTAGGCCGAGCTCTTGCTCGGACCGCTCGAGGTTCTGCTTCAGCGTACCCACCTCCGCAGTCAGTGCGGCGGATGCTAGCAGCGAAGCCTGCATACGCATATTGACTTACTTTTGTTAGACTCCTGCGAATGTCATTTAGATCCTCTATTCGGCTATTCTTTCTGAACGCCAAACAGAGCATCAGGGGCTACTGTCTATGCGGTAATATTTTTACATATTCTTTACTTACCTCAAAGCCTGTTAGAAGGCTGGCACAGGCTTCAGTCAGTCCGCTCTTGGCGGACTGAACCTTCTGGATCACCGCACTCATAATAGTGTGGTGCTCCTCGTCAATGGAGGCGCCGTTAAGCACCTCCAGCAAGTTGTCTGGTGCCTCCGGTTGGACGGAGGTCACCGGCTCAGTAGGCTTGCTCCTCTTGGAAGGAGGCTGCCTACCGGAGTCCGGAACCGTTGAAGGTTCCGGCGCGGTGTCCAGCTCAAAGCCGGACTTGGAGCCCTTGGGGTTCTATCCCCTTCACCCCTGGAGTCCGGGAGGTCTCCTTGCGGTGCGTCCAGGACCACCACCTCCTGGCTTGGAACCTATTGGGACGCCACCTCGGCGTCGCCCGTAGGGTGGGGAGAGGTAGCCGTCGGAAGCGAATTCACATCCGACGAATCCAGGGAGCCGCTCGACGACTCGTCGAGCCCAGCCTTGGGCGGACTGCATAGTCATATTCGGCGTAAGGAGGAGCTGTGCAAAAAAGGAACACTATGAATTGCTCTGGTGTCCGAACACTTACGATCTCGCCAGGGGCTTGGCCCTGTGCGGCCACTCCTCTTCACCGTTGTCGGCGTTGGTGGAGTAGTCAGGAGGAAGGGTCTTCCCCCTCTTGGACCCTTCGGCCTCCCCAGTCGGGGCGGCCTTCCATTTCTTCTCTCCCCCCGCTGGAGGGGGAGAGGTCTCTTCTTCCTCCTCCTCGTCTTCATGGAAGGAGGGTGCCTTGGAGTCGTCGGATGAACCCGACACCTCCTGGCGCCGGGTACTCTTTCGAGTTCCCGTGGCCTTCTTCTTGGCCTTCTTCTCCGGCACCACATAGGGTGCCGGAACCAGTAGCTTCGCCAAGTGAGCGTCCGCTGGGCCTTCGGGCAAAGGAGCCAGATAGTTGATCTGTCCGGACGTCTCCTGCCAATCCTGTCAAGGGTAAGGGATCTTAGATCCCGCATGGAGTCAAACTATGAAAAACTAATACCTTGTAAAAGGTAAAAATAGCTTACCGCACGAGCGTGACGCTGTGTGCTGAATCCGCGATCCTTGGCAGCGGATGCGGGGGCCTCGGCGCCCTTGAAAAGCACCTTCCAGGCATCTTCGTAAGGTTCAATGAGGAAAGGAGGGGCGGAAAGTAGTATAGACTGGCTATCCAGCCGCTTTGTAGGTCGAAAAGGGAAAAAGGGGGTAACCCAGTACACACATCTGTAAGGAACCGATCTCTTTGTTGAAAAGGGAAAGAAACTAGGGGTTGGATAGTTTGTGCACGACTAGATTTGCTGCCCTCACATAGGAAGAAGGTTCAAAGAGAACAAATATGGGACCAGCGCATATATGCTGCTTGGCTACATACTCTGCATCACCCATTTATACGTGTGGACGCACATGGTGCTGGCATGTCCCATGCAGCTATTTTGCTGTTGTTAATCTTAGAATTAACTACTAATTTGTTCTAAAAGAATTTCTCTGTTAATATGAATCAATGCAACTGTTTTAGAAATGCTACTGCCCTATACTTTGTTTTCCATCAAGATAAGGTAGATGCTTCTTTTTGTGGCCGCATGTTTCATCCTCCTTTATTGGCCAGTAATTGTTTTTCTTTTTTGCCTCTTAAAACAAGGATATCTATTCAACTTGTTGATATAGAAAACTTATCACCTATCACCATATTCCAAAAACATAATCTGGAAACCTAGGTAATTTGTATATAAATCTTGCATAAAAAATTCAGAATTTTATCACTATTATGTGAATTTAAACAATTCTTCTGCTGGACACAAATTTTTTTATTTTTCAGCAAGGACAAATCACCTATCACCATAGACCATCCCAAAGGTCTTACTTGGTTCAAACACTAATTAAAACACCAAAACATAATTACTACAGAGGTAATAATGTGTATTTATTCAAGAATAGTAACAAAAACAAAAAAACACAAAAATTAAAAATTGGGTTGCCTCCCAACAAGCACTATTGTTTAATGCCCCTAGCTAGGCATAAAAGATAGATCTAGGTATTGTTATATAGGTGAGGGAGATCATCCATAATCATCTCATACTCCCTCCTTTTAGCAGCAAGATTTCTTTGTGGCAAGCAAAAAATAATCAAAGGGGCTAAATTTAATAGGGTAAGGATCTATAAGATCAAGTTTGGGAGGAATAGGATCCTCCTTCGGCCCTTTATACTTGATAATTATTTCTTCATTATAAACATTCCTTTGATTGAACTCCCTTAGTTTATCTCTAAGCAAAATTATCATTAAGTTCAGAAATTATATCAATCAAAACATCGGTAGGGACCTTCTTTCTTAGATTTTCATTGTAAGCTTCATAATCCAGTGATTGTAATCTCTTACTTTCTTCTTGAATAAAAAAGATTTCTTCTGTAGGAGGACAACCACCATTAATATTACAATGACTAAATATTTTACCAGCTTCTTTCATAATGAATCCAAACTCATTAGCTAAAAATATAGTGGTGACACGCTAAACGGAAGGATCATGAACATTGGAAAATTCTAGTAAAAGCCTTTGTATGCATGGACACATATGAACAAATTGTCTTTCATATTCAACTATGAGCAAAGATATCGCATCCGCAACGCTAATCATTTTATTGAGGATTAATCCTCCTAACGTGGGTATCATACCGACACAAGTAAAGAAATCTTCAATAACCCCATTTCCAATGATATTTCTGCTACCTACGCAGAGTTTTTTGGTATGCATGATAGTAGGTTCTTCATGAGGATCATTATTAGAAAATTCATTTCCTCAAGATTATTACTTTTCTTTTCAACGATAACCTCCCCAGATTCAGACATGATGGCAAGAAACTTATCTAGCACACAAGCAAGAGAAAAGCAAACAAAAGAAGGGCGAATAAAAAGGCAAATATTTTTGTATTTTTCTGAAAAAAAATTAGAAGTGGGGGAGAGGAAAACAAGAGGCAAATGGCAAATAATGTAAGTGCAAAATATGAGAGTTTATGATGGGTACTTGGTAGGCTTGATGTAGAACCTCCCCGACAACGGCGCCATAAATTCTTCCCCCTACTTCTTGAGCTTGCATTGATTTTTCCCTTGAATAGGAAAGGGTGATGCAGCAAAGTATAGATCAGTATTTCCCTCAGTTAAGAACCAAGGTATCAATCCAGTAGGAGGCACAAGCAAGTCTCCAATCTATGCACCTGCACAAACTAACAAACACTTGCACACAACACGAAAAAGGGGTTGCCAATCCCTTCACGGTCACGAACAAGAGTGAGATCTAAAAGAGATAGGTATAAACCATAAATAAATAGGCAAACTAAAGTAAATATAAATAAATTGTAGCAAGGTATTTTTGGGGTTTTTGGTTTATAGTTCTGAAAATATATGATGGAAAATAGAACAGGGGACCATAGGTTTCACTAGAGGCTTCTCTCTTGAAAGAAAACATACGGTGGGTAAAAAAATTACTGCCGAGCAATTGATAGAGAAGCGCAAAGGTATGACGATATCCAAGGCAATGATCATGAATATAGGCATCACATCCCTGTCAAGTAGACAGACTCTTGCCTGCATCTACTACTATTACTCCACGCATCGACCGCTATCTAGCATGCATCTAGAGTATTAAGTTCATAAGAACGGAGTAACGACTTAAGTAAGATGACATGATGTAGAGGGATAAACTCAAGCAATATGATGAAGACCCCATCTTTTTTACCCTTGATGGCTACAATACAATGTGTGCCTAGCTACCCATACTATGTCACTGGGTGAGGACACCGCAAGATTGAACCCAAAACTAAGCACCTCTCCCATTGCAAGAAAAACCAATCTAGTTGGCCAAACCAAACCGGTAATTCGAAGAGAAATACAAAGATATTTGATCATGCATAAAAAAGTTCGGAAAAGACTCAAATAATATTCGTAGATAATCTGATCATAAATCCACAATTCATAGGATCTCGACAAACACACCGCAAAACAATATTACATCGGATAGAACTCCAAGAACATCGAGGAGAACATGGTATTGAAGATCATAGAGAGAGAAGAAGCCATCTAGCTACTAGCTATGGACCCTTAGGTCCGTGGTAAACAACTCATGCTTCATCGGAAGGGCGGTAATGTTGATGTAGATGCCCATCGTGATCGAATCCCCCTCCGGCAGGGTGTCGGAAAAGGCCCCAAGATGGGATCTCACGGGAACAGAGGCTTGCGGCGGCGGAAAATTATTTTGGTATATGCCTCTGATGGTTTGGAAATATTTGGGAATTTATAGTGCAAGAATTAGGGTTTGGGGACTCCCAAGGTGTCCACAAGCCAGGGCACCCCCCTAGGGTGTGCCCTGAGGGCTTGTGGGCCCCTCGGGACTCCTGTGCCCCCCTCTCCAAGTCCTACAGGTGTCTTCTGGTCCAAGAAAAATCATTGCGGAAGTTTTATTCTGTTTGGACTCCGTTTCATATTCCTTTTCTGTAAAACTCAACAACAAGGAAAAACATAAACTGACACTGGGCTCGAGGTTAATAGGTTAGTCCTCAAAATAATATAAAATAGCATATTAATGTATATAAAACATCCAAAACAGATAATATAATATCATGGAACAATTAGAAAATGATAGATACGTTGGAGATGTATCAGACATGGTCAAAAGGAAAGAGTGGCGTGCGAAGATGCTGAGGAGAAGGCACAACCCCGAGGCCGCAAATGGCTGCGCATGGCCTCAGCCGATCCTGTCGGCCAATGGGCCTCGCCGACAAAGGTCACGCTCCTCGACGAGTCAGATGGTGACCTCTTCCAGCCGAGGCGAACAAAACTGGCACCTCAGAGGTATATTTTAATAATATGAACCGACTCTATTGCATATTACGTTCATAACTTGTAACCCACATCCTCTATTCTCAGTCCGCAATGCCTCCACATTGGTGATGACATCTCCGACAAGCTTCCTTCACCTTTCATGGTGGAAAGCGGAACCGCGAAGGACGTCGCGACTCGCCCTGTTCTCGAAGAATTGGGGGAGGCGACTGTTAGGGAACGTAGCATGCAATTTCAAAAAGTTTCCTACGCTCACGCAAGATCTACATAGGAGATGCATAGCGACGATAGGGGAGAGTGTGTCCACATACCCTCGTAGACCGAAAGCGGAAGCGTTTGACAACATGGTTAATGTAGTCAAACTTCTTCTCGTTCTGACCGATCAAGCACCGAACGTACGGCACCTCCGAGTTCCACACACGTTTAGCTCGATGACGTCCCTCGAACTCTTGATCCAGCAAAGTGTCGAGGGAGAGTTTCGTCAGCACGACGACGTGGTGACGGTGATGGTGAAGTGATCCGCGCAGGGCTTGATACGTCTCCAACGTATCTATAATTTTTGATTGCTCCATGCTATATTATCTACTGTTTTGGACATTATTGGGCTTTATTATACACTTTTATATTATTTTTGGGACTAACCTATTAACCGGAGGCCCAGCCCAGAATTGCTGTTTTTTTGCCTATTTTAGGGTTTTGTAGAAAAAGAATATCAAACGGAATGAAACCTTCGAGAACGTGATTTTTGGAACGAACAAGATCCAGGAGACTTGGGCCCTACGTCAAGCAACCAACAGGGAGGCCACGAGGTAGGGGGCGCCTACCCCCCCCCCCCCCCCCCCCCCCCCTCCACCCTTGTGGGCCCCATGTTGCTCCACCGACGTACTTCTTCCTCCTATATATACCTACGTACCCCCAAACAATCAGATACAGAGCCAAAACCCTAATTCCACTGCCGTAACTTTCTGTACCCACGAGATCCCATCTTGGGGCCTGTTCCGGAGCTCCGCCGGAGGGGGCATTGATCACGGAGGGCTTCTACATCAACACCATGGCCTCTCCGATGAAGTGTGAGTAGTTTACCTCAGACCTACGGGTCCATAGTTATTAGCTAGATGGCTTCTTCTCTCTTTTTGGATCTCAATACAAAGTTCTCCCCCTCTCTTGAGGAGATCTATTCGATGTAATCTTCTTTTGCGGTGTGTTTGTTGAGACCGATGAAGTGTGGGTTTATGATCAAGTTTATCTATGAACAATATTTGAATCTTCTATGAATTCTTTTATGTATGATTGGTTATGTTTGCAAGTCTCTTCGAATTATCAGTTTGGTTTGGCCTACTAGATTGACCTTTCTTGCAATGGGAGAAGTGCTTAGCTTTGGGTTCAATCTTGCGGTGTCCTTTCCCAGTGACAGTAGGGGCAGCAAGGCACGTATTGTATTGTTGCCATCGAGGATAACAAGATGGGTTTTTATCATATTGCATGAATTTATCCCTCTACATCATGTCATCTTGCTTAAGGTGTTACTCTGTTCTTATGAACTTAATACTCTAGATGCATGCTGGATAGCGGTCGATGTGTGGAGTAATAGTAGTAGATGCAAGCAGGAGTCGGTCTACTTGTCTCGGACGTGATGCCTATATACATGATCATACCTAGATATTCTCATAACTATGCTCAATTCTGTCAATTGCTCAACAGTAATTTGTTCACCCACCGTAAAATACCTATGCTCTTGAGAGAAGCCACTAGTGAAACCTATGGCCCCCGGGTCTATCTTCATCATATTAAATCTTCCAATACTTAGCTATTTTTATTGCCTGTTATTTTACTTTGCATCTTTATCATAAAAATACCAAAAATATTATCTTGTCATATCTATCAGATCTCACTCTCGTAAGTGACCGTGTAGGGATTGACAACCCCTTATCGCGTTGGTTGCGAGGATTTATTTGTTTTGTGCAGGTGCGAGGGACTCGCGCGTAGCCTCCTGCTGGATTGATACCTTGGTTCTCAAAAACTGGGGGAAATACTTACGCTACTTTGCTGCATCACCCTTTCCTCTTCAAGGGAAAACCAACACAGTGCTCAAGAGGTAGGAAGAAGGATTTCTGGCGCCGTTGCCGGGGAGGTCTACGCAAAAGTCAACATACCAAGTACCCATCACAAACCCTATCTCCCGCATTACATTATTTGCCATTTGCCTCTCGTTTTCCTCTCCCCCACTTCACCCTTGCCGTTTTATTCTCACTCTCTCTCTCTCTATCCTCCCTTTCTTTCTCTATTTTCCTCTTTTTGCCCGTTTCTTGTTTGCTTGTGTGTTGGATTGCTTGCTTGTCACAATGGCTCTTCCCAGATTTGGTGATCTTCACCTTAAAAGGTTAGAAGATATCTAAAGCAACGTTAGGAGTTTTATGGTCTTGCAATTTGAGCATAATAGTTTCTTTAGAAACGAGTTTAAGGAACAAAAAAGCTTTATGAGTTATATGAATAAAGAGCTCGATGATATGTCTAAGGAATTTTATGGTTTGAGATCCCAAATTGGTTGTCTTGAGAAGTTAATAGCTGAAGTTTCGGATAAGCAGGCTACCTTAGTTAATAAGATGGCCGCTAAGCCGGAAGACCATGATAATAAAGATGAAGATCTAAAAGTTATTGATGTGTCCCCTATTAAATTTGTTTTTCAATATGAATCTTGATAATGATGGGACTGAATATGATCCACCTTTACCTAGAAGGCGTTCCAAAAATTTGGAGTTTTTAGATCTTGATGCTAAATTTGATAAAACTGGGATTGAAGAGATCGAAACTCTAGATGTTAATGAACCTACTATTTTGGATTTCAAGGAATTTAATTATAATAGCTGCTCTTTGATAGATTGTATTTCCTTGTTGTAATCCGTGCTAAATTCTCCTCATGCTTATAGAAAAAATAAAGCTTTTACCAAACATATCGTTGATGCTTTGATGCAATCTTATGAAGAAAAACTTGAGTTGGAAGTTTCTATCCCTAGAAAACTTTATGATGAGTGGGAACCTACTATTAAAATTAAATATCATGAATGCTATGCTTTGTGTGATTTGGGTGCTAGTGTTTCCACGATTCCAAAGACTTTGTGTGATTTGTTAGGTTTCCGTGATTTTGATGATTGCTATTTAAACTTGCACCTTGCGGATTCCACTATTAAGAGACCTATGGGAAGAATTAATGATGTTCTTATTGTTGCAAATAGGAATTATGTGCCCATATATTTTATTGTTCTTGACATAGATTGCAATCCTTCATGTCCTATTATTCTTGGTAGACCTTTCCTTAGAACAATTAGTGCAATTATTGATATGAAGGAAGGAAATATTAGATTCCAATTTCCATTAAGGAAAGGCATGGAACACTTTCCTAGAAACAAAATTAAATTACCTTATGAATCTATTATGAGAGCCACTTATGGATTGCCTACCAAAGATGGCAATACCTAGATCTATCCTTGCTTTTATGCCTAGCTAGGGGCGTTAAACGATAGCGCTTGTTGGGAGGCAACCCAATTTTATTTTTATTCCTTGCCTTTTGCTCATGTTTAGTAATAAATAATTTATCTAGACTCTGTTTTGGTTGTGTTTTTTGTGTTTAATTTGTGTTTGTGCCAAGTAGAACCATTGGGAAGACTTGGGGAAAGTCTTGTTAATCCTGCTGTAAAAAACAGAAACTTTAGCACTCACGAGAACTGCTGCCATTTTTATTTGGAAAGTGATATTTAGTTAATTATTTTTGAAGATTATTAATATATAAATTACTCACGTCCAGAAATTTATTTTAGAATTTTTGGGGTTCCAGATCTTGCGCTAGCTACAGATTTCTACAGACTGTTCTGTTTTTGACAGATTCTGTTTTTCATGTGTTGTTTGCTTATTTTGATGAATCTATGGCTAGTAAAATATTTTATAAACCATAGAAAAGTTGGAATACAGTAGGCTTAACACCAATATAAATAAAGAATGAATTCATTACAGTACCTTGAAGTGGTCTTTTGTTTTCTTTCGCTAACGGAGCTCACGAGATTTTCTACTTTAAGTTTTGTGTTGTGAAATTTTCAAGTTTTGGGTAAAGATTCGATGGATTATGGAACAAGGAGTGGCAAGCGGCTAAGCTTGGGGATGCCCATGGCACCCCCAAGATAATCTAAGGAAACCTAAAAGCCAAAGCTTGGGGATGCCCCGGAAGGCATTCCCTCTTTCGTCTACTTCTATCGGCAACTTTACTTGGAGCTATATTTTTATTCACCACATGATATGTGTTTTTCTTGGAGCGTCTTGTATGATTTGAGTCTTTGCTTTTTAGTTTACCACAATCATCTTTTATGTACACACCTTTTGAGAGAAACACACATGATTCTGAAATTATTAGAATACTCTATGTGCTTCACTTATACCTTTTGAGTTATATAGTTTTGCTCTAGTACTTCACTTATATCTTTTAAAGCACGGTGGTGGATTTGTTTTATAGAAACTATTGATCTCTCATGCTTCACTTAGATTATTTTGAGAGTCTTAAATAGCATGGTAATTTTCTTAAATAATCCTAATATTCTAGGTATACAAGATTAATAATAAAATTCTCTTATGAGTGTGTTGAATACTAAGAGAAGTTTGATGCTTGATGATTGTTTTGAGATATGGAGGTAGTGATATTAAAGTTGTTCTAGTTGAGTAGTTGTGAAATTGAGAAATACTTGTGTTGAAGTTTGCAAGTCCCGTAGCATGCACGTATGGTAAACGTTATGTAACAAATTTGAAACATGAGGTGTTCTTTGATTGTTCTCCTTATGAGTGGCGGTCGGGGATGAGCGATGGTCTTTTCCTACCAATCTATCCCCCTAGGAGCATGCGCGTAGTGCTTGGTTTTTGATTACTTATAGATTATTGCAATAAGTATGTGAGTTCTTTATGACTAATGTTGAGTCCATGGATTATACACAC
Organism: Triticum urartu; assembly: GCF_003073215.2. Lineage (NCBI taxonomy): Eukaryota > Viridiplantae > Streptophyta > Magnoliopsida > Poales > Poaceae > Triticum > Triticum urartu. The sequence goes on along the minus strand of NC_053028.1, from coordinate 438,364,148 downwards.
TCTCACCCTTCCATCATTGCTAGCCTCTTCGGTACCGTGCATTGCCCTTTCTTACATTGAGAGTTGGTGCAAACTTCGCCGGTGCATCCAAACCCCGTGATGCGATACACTCTTTCACACATAAACCTCCTTATATCTTCCTCAAAACAGCCACCATACCTACCTATTATGGCATTTCCATAGCCATTCCGAGATATATTGCCATGCAACTTTCCACCATCCCGTTTATCATGACACGTTCATCATTGTCATATTGCTTTGCATGATCATGTAGTTGAAATCGTATTTGTGGCAAAGCCACCATTCATAATTTTTCATACATGTCACACTTGATTCATTGCATATCCCGGTACACCGCCGGAGGCATTCATATAGAGTCATACCTTGTTCTAGTATCGAGTTGTAATCATTGATTTGTAAATAAATAGAAGTGTGATGATCATCATTTAATAGAGCATTGTCCCAATAAAAAAAGAAGAGAAAGGCCAAAGAATGAAGGCCCAAAAAAATAAATAAAAAGGGACAATGCAACTATCCTTTTTCCACACTTGTGCTTCAAAGTAGCACCATGATCTTCATGATAGAGAGTCTCTTGTTTTGTCACTTTCATATACTAGAGGGAATCTTTCATTATAGAACTTGGCTTGTATATTCCAACAATGCGCCTCCTCAAGGGCCCTAGGTCTTCGTGAGCAAGCAAGTTGGATGCACACCCACTAGTTTCTTTTGTTGAGCTTTCATACATTTATAGCTCTAGTGCATCCGTTGCATGGCAATCCCTACTCCTTGCATTAACATCAATCGATGAGCATCTCCATAGCTCATTGATTAGCCTCGTTGATGTGAGACTTTCTCCCTTTTTGTCTTCTCCACATAACCCCCATCATTATACTCTATCCACCCATAGTGCTATATCCATGGCTCACGCTCATGTATTGCGTGAAGGTTTATAAAGTTTGATATTACTAAAGTATGAAACAATTGCTTGGCTTGTCATCAGGGTTTTGCATGATGAGAGCATTCTTGTGTGACGAAATGGAGCATGACTAAACTATATGATTTTGTAGGGATGAACTTTTTTGGCCACATTATTTTGAGAAGACATAATTGCTTAGTTAGTATGCTTGAAGTATTATTATTTCTATGTCAATATTAAACTTTTATATTGAATCTTTCGGATCTGAATATTCATGCCACAATTAAGAAGAATTACATTGAAATTATGCCTAGTAGCATTCCACATCAAAAATTCTGTTTTTATCATTTACCTACTCGAGGATGAGCAGGAATTAAGCTTGGTGATGCTTGATACGTCTCCAACGTATCTATAATTTTTGATTGCTCCATGCTATATTATGTACTGTTTTGGACATTATTGGGCTTTATTATACACTTTTATATTATTTTTGGGGCTAACCTATTAACCGGAGGCCCAGCCCAGAATTGTTGTTTTTTTTTTGCCTATTTTAGGGTTTCAAAGAAAAGGAATATCAAACGGAGTCCATACGGAATGAAACCTTCGGGAACGTGATTTTTGGAACAAAGAAGATCCGGGAGACATGGACCCTACGTAAAGCAACCAACAGGGAGGACACGAGGTAGGGAGCGCGCCTACCCCCCCCCCCTAGGCGCGCCCTCCACCCTCGTCGGCCCCCTGTTGCTCCATCGACGTACTTCTTCCTCCTATACATACCTACATACCCCCAAACGATCAGACACGGAGCCAAAACCCTAATTCCACCGCTGTAACTTTCTGTATCCATGAGATCCCATCTTGGGGCCTGTTCCGGAGCTCCACCGGAGGGGGCATCGATCACGGAGGGCTTCTACATCAACACCATGGCCTCTCCGATGAAGTGTGAGTAGTTTACCTCAGACCTACAGGTCCATAGTTATTAGCTAGATGGCTTCTTCTCTCTTTTTGGATCTCAATACAAAGTTCTCCCCCTCTCTTGTGGAGATCTATTCGATGCAATCTTCTTTTGCGGTGTGTTTGTTGAGATCGATGAATTGTGGGTTTATGATCAAGTTTATCTATGAACAATATTTGAATCTTCTCTGAATTATTTTATGTATGATTGGTTATCTTTGCAAGTCTCTTCGAATTATCAGTTTGGTTTGGCCTACTAGATTGATCTTTCTTGCAATGGGAGAAGTGCTTAGATTTGGGTTCAATCTTGCGATGTCCTTTCCCAGCGACGGTAGGGGCAGCAAGGCACGTATTGTATTGTTGCCATCGCGGATAACAAGATGGGGTTTTTATCATATTGCATGAATTTATCCCTCTACATCATGTCATCTTGATTAAGGCGTTACTCTGTTCTTATGAACTTAATACTCTAGATGCATGCTGGATAGCGGTCGATGTGTGGAGTAATAGTAGTAGATGCAGGCAGGAGTCGGTCTACTTATCTCGGACGTGATGCCTATATACATGATCATACCTAGATATTCTCATAACTATGCTCAATTCTGTCAATTGCTCAACAATAATTTGTTCACCCACCGTAAAATACCTATGCTCTTGAGAGAAGCCACTAGTGAAACCTATGGCCCCCGGGTCTATCTTCATCATATTAAATCTTCCAATACTTAGTTATTTTCATTGCCTTTTATTTTACTTTGCATCTTTATCATAAAAATACCAAAAATATTATCTTATCATATCTATCAGATCTCACTCTTGTAAGTGACCGTGTAGGGATTGACAACCCCTTATCACGTTGGTTGCGAGGATTTATTTGTTTTGTGCAGGTGCGAGGGACTCGCGTGTAGCCTCCTACTGGATTGATACCTTGGTTCTCAAAAACTGAGGGAAATACTTACGCTTCTTTGCTACATCACCCTTTCCTCTTCAAGGGAAAACCAAATACAGTGCTCAAGAGGTAGCAGGGCTTCGCCTAAGCACTACGGCAATATGACCGGAGGCGTAAACTATGGAGGGGGGCGCCGCACACGGCTAGGAATCAATGTTGTGTGTTCTAGCAGTGCCCCCCCCCCCCACATATATATATATATATATGTGGGAGAGGGAGAGGGGCTGCAAGGGGCACCCCAAGTAGGAGTAATCCTAGTTGGGTGCCTCCCACAAGTCGGCCTCCCCCCTTTCCATAAGTGTCGGAGGGGGAAGGAAAGGGGAGGCTGAATCCTCCCCTTTCCTTCTCGCTTCCCTTCCTTTCCTTCTCCTCCTATTCGGCCTATAGGGGACGTACCAGCCCCTTTGGGGTAGGTCTGTCCCTCTGTTGGCCCATTAGGCCCATATAGATTGCCGGGGGTTGCCCGGAACCCCTTCCGGTGACCCGATACGTGCCCGGTACACCCAGAACATTTCCGGTGTATGAATACTATCGTCCTATATATGAATCTTTACCTCTCGACCATTTTGAGACTCCTCGTCATGTCTGTGATCTCATTCGGGACTCCGAATAACATTCTGTCACCAAATCACATAACTCATATAATACAAAATCGTCATTGAACGTTAAGCGTGCGGACCCTACGGGTTCAAACTATGTAGACATGATCGAGACAACTCTTCAGTCAATAACCAACAGCGGAACCTGGATGCTCATATTGGTTCCCACATATTCTATGAAGATTGACGGTGTCCTGGACTAGGGGGTACTCAACACGTCATCTCCCGATCTGATAGATTGGGCCGAGAACCCCCGTGGCCGTATACTCATGGGCCAGTTCGGACAACTGCCGCATACAAGGAAGATTCCACAAGACTTGGCGATCAAGACAAGGACTTCTCCCCACCGGCGTATTCGGCTAGGACTCTTGTTAACCTAGGCCTCTGGTGCATTATATAAACTGAGGCCAGGCTAGTCGATACAACTCGATATACAACAATCATACCGTAGGCTAGCTTCTAGGGTTTAGCCTCCTTGATCTCATGGTAGATCTACTCTTATACTACACATATCATCAATATTAATCAAGCAGGACGTAGGGTTTTACCTCCATCAAGAGGGCCCGAACCTGGGTAAAACATCGTGTTCCCTGACTCCTGTTACCATCCGGCCTAGACGCACAGTTCGGGACACCCTACCCGAGATCCGCCGGTTTTGACACCGATATTGGTGCTTTCATTGAGAGTTCCGCTGTGTGATCGACAAAAGGATCGATGGCTCGCCTGCGGATCAACTGCGACTTCGGCATCTTCGTCACCAGCTCGACTGGTCACCTTGGTTCGACCAAGAATTGCGCCCCGTGTTCGGATCACCCTGTCCGGACGAGGGCCTTCATCAAACATCAACTCCGATCTCTATCAAGATCACGGAGGAATCATCCATGGAGCTCGGGGGCTCAATGTCAACATTGCCCTCAAGCGACCGTGCTGTTTTTCTGGACAGCGAACTCGTATCTGCCACCACCACCTCCTCGAGTATCGCTTTGACGATCACTTTGGTGGAATTGTGTGGAATTGACTCTACAACAACCCTAGAAAATTTCGACGAGTTTCGATGGAGGAATCTCTAGCAATCCATGATATACCGGAGCCCTGTCAAATCTGGACGGGTATTTGGATGAGTTTAGGGCGTGATGTCCAGCTTCTAGCTCGGACGTCCTTTGGAAGATCCAACCGTTGATCGGCTGCGGAATTCCTATATCTACCACCTCTCAAAATTTTGGCTCGATCCGACCGTCCAAACTCCGGGAACCTTCCGATTAGTGCATCACTTTTCGGATCTGTTTTCTGCGCGAAAATGAATCCGACCCGAGTTCATCTTTTTTATGAACAGGATTTCGGACATCCCTTTTTGAAGGAAGTTTTGTATGGGGTATTGTGTTTTGTTCCCGAACACATCCCACTAACTTTAAGATCTTTCGAACATGATCTTCAACATCATACTGGTGTCAAACCAGTCCGGCAATATTACTCCACGGCTGCCGACCTGCGCTAGACGCGGCGTCACTTTGTTGAGCCGAGCTCGACTTCTTCGGATCATCATCTCGGCAAGCCGAACAAGAGTCCGGCATCGCGAAGGATAAATCATCACCAACATCGCCGCCCCACGGATTACACGGAGCGGGCATACCGGCATCGCCGCACGGTCGCTTCATCAAGCCGGCATCGACCATGTCACAACCTGCATCGACAAGGCCGCACTATTGCTTCTTCAAGCTGGTGTCCATCACGCCGACCTACTTTGACTCATCGGATGACATCGAGGCTTCGACATCTCGGTTGGACCGGGGGCTTCGCCATCTCTTCATCAACCTACTCCGGACACGTCACTAGCCAACCAGCTCCGTCACGTTAGCTGGGCCGAGGGCTTTGCCTCGGCGAGCCAACCTTTACGAGCATTGCCATGCCGTCGTTTTATCGCCCATCAGGTAATGGGTGTGCCGAGCGAGTCCCAATTTTGGGAATCACCTTCCTTCGGATTGCTACAACAAATAAACCAGGTGTTATCAATCCCAGTATTTTTTGCTTGTTTGGGTTCATTTTTCTCAAGGAATTATTACTCTGGTTTGTCCATCATATGTACACAGGTCGATCAAATGGTTGCCGCATTAACGACAGTCGCATGGTGGTTCGGTCAGTTTCCATACATAGTCCGGCGAACGCCGCATCCGGAGCTCGGACCGACCTGTGAATTCAGGCTTTGCCACGCCTTTACTACATCACGCCGACGCCCTGCATCGACATTGACTTCGGCGCCAGGCCATATTTCTTCTATTCCGCACTTTGCATAAATTATTTATTATGCAACATTTTTTTAATTATCATTATTACTATTATCTCCGGTTTGCACTATTTTTTGTGCACAGGAAAATGATCCGGGGACTTCGGCGTCACTCCGCCGGTCTGCATTGACCGTGCTATGTCACCACTTCGGCGTGTCGAGCTCTCCGCTCCACCACCTCGGGACCAGCTTGAGGGATGGAACCTTGCCCCGCATCAATCTTGGACCGCATCATCAATACCGCACACATTAACCAGCTAAGTCGCTTTCATGCTCAAAGCTTTAATTTCTAACTTGTGTTCGGTTCGACCAAGCATTATACTTTTTTGGAAAAGAGTTGCTTGTAAAAAATTTCCTTGTCCAAACTTTGTTTGTGACACACAAATTCAAGGACCCAATTCACTTGGGAGCTTCCTTTATGAAGCTTTTCCTGTTGCATATGATTATACTTGTACGGCTTCCTTCCTTGTTCGTGTATTACGCCACAATATGCACCACATTGACTTAAGCGATTTGCAAGCTGGGTTGCCTCGCTCCTGTGTTTACCCCTACGTTCCCGATTGTTCGGCTATGGAGTAAAGGGAGCACCTCTGCGATTGTCACGATCGGGTCACCCGAGCCGGACCTCAGACTGGGTGAAGCTGAAAGCTAGCGCTCTTATAGTTATTTAATGATGGTCGGCACACAACGGAACTCATGAGTACAAAAAATCTATTGCACAAGTCTCATAATAACAATGAGCACCGAAGAAAGGTATCGGTGGGGGTACTATTTTCTTCGAAGATGCTTCTTACACTTCACGGTAATATAGCATAAGTTCCCTGAGCGCGCTTTGTCTGTTACAGCCTTATGGCCTGATTGCCTGGTTATTGGAAACACCGTCGATATTCTCGACCGATGGAGTACATAACACTTTTCGGTCCTTGACCGAAGAGGGAGAAGCTGACGATCGGTTAAGACGCGTTTAAAGTTCGGTTGAACATAGATATGATATAAGTACTTCGGTAGATGCAATCATTCTTCTACCCAAGTCACTTGGGGGCTCTTAAGTTTATTAGAGCCATTTTATAACAAGTGTTCTTCTTCTTAGTCGTTGCAAAGTTTTATTATTATTATTTATCACTCCTTTTTTCGACGCGAGTGTGCGGTCACTAGCCGGGGAGCCTAATTTCTCTCTCAAAGCCGCTAGAGTTTAGTTTGCTAAACTGGCCTGATGAGAAGTACTCTGCCCTCGGGATAGGGGTTGAAGCCGTAGGCTGACCCGCTTGAAGTCTTGAGATAGGATATATCATGTTAAAGCACGACAGAAGCACTTCTTTTTTCTAAGACCAATTTTCGGATTGGCACCGAACACTTGATATTGTTCGGACGTCATGTTTTTACTGACGTTTCTTGGTTTTCCAAGCTTTTTGGCACTTTTAAACTATTTGTGCTTTTCCAGCATTAGTCTCACAGTGCAACGCCGGACACCTTTAGGGATTCGGCAAAAACATTCTCAGATATTTCTATATATGCATCGGTTTCGAATTGTGTCTTCGGTCAATAGTTGGGTTGCCCGGCTCCTGCACTTGCTTCCTACGTTCCGTTTTGTTCGGCTAAGCGTGCAAAGGGAGAACCACTGCGATTGTGCTTCCAGCTCACATGGTTAAGCACCTCAGGGGAGAAAGCCGAAAACTGACTATCACAATAAGCGTAAACTGGTCAGCGATCCGATGACTATGTTAAATGATGGGCCGTTCATAACATTGGCCGAAGTGTTTACAGCTTGACCGCAACTGTCGCCAAACACTACCGGGGGCTATTAACTGGCCTCCCAAACTAAATCCTCGATATTTTGCTCTTACATTAGAGCTGAGGTTTAATGATCATGCTTAGCATGACAACCCAAAGAAAGGAACTGATAGCGGGACTATTTTCTTTGGAAGACATTTCTTCTGTTAAACAGTAATATAACTCTCTGCGTACCTTTGTTTATAAAACTGTATGGCCAGATTGCCTTATTTGTTGTAAATCTTTGCCCTCATAAAGGCTTTATAAAGTAGGACAAACACTCCTCGGCTACTGGCCGAGGAGGTGGAAGCCAATGGTCGGTCAACAAAGTTTTATACAATGTGGATCTGAGCATTAATGACGTAAAGTACTTGGATACATAGAGTCATTACACATAATTTGTGATTTTACTATGGATATTGATCCTTAATTCGGCCACCCGTGCCCGCATTAAGGCTCGGGGGCTACTGGGCTTCGGGCTTATTATTTACAAATATTAAAGGGGCACATTGATCCCCTGATCTGGTGTTACCACCCGACCAGTGTCTCGGGGGCTACTGCATTGCTTGTCCAATGCAGAAAATTTTATGTGCAATATAGTTTCTGAGGAGATTTTGATCCTCAGGTTGGTCGGCCGCACCCAACCTGAGTATCGAGGACTGAGCACGCCGCTTTTAGTGTCCCGAAGTATTCTGCCAAGCTTGGACTTGATCCTCAGGCCGATTTTGCAAATCAACCTGAGTCTCAGCGGCTACCAGGATCAGCGGTCTTACGTCATCCTTCAGGTGCATCTCGGGTTTTAGACCGATACACACCTTGAGGGCTACTGGCTATATATCTCGGCAGAGAATAAATTGCACCAATAAAAAATATTCACAAAAATCGGCCCATGTTCAGGGTGGTGCACCACCTCGGAAGCAGTCCGGCATAAAGCTCGGGCGCTAGTGGCTCGCTCCATAGAGGGCATTTCCGGCACTAAGCTCGGCTAAACTCCTTCAAACTTTTTTGAACCAAGGTGATATGACACCTCGGATACAGTCCGGCGTTGGAGCTCGGATACATAGTCCGGCGTTGGAGCTCGGATACATTCCGGCGTTAGAGCTGGGAAGCGGTCCGGCATTGGTGCTCGGCTGCAAAAGATACCTCGAATGCAGTCCGGCGTTGGAGCTCGGACGCAAGAGGATGCTGCCGCCCGGGAACAACCTCAAACCCGAGGTGTGGCATAAAAATAGCAAGGCATTGATAAAGGCCGTAAACTTAAAGGGGCTCCTCGGATACCCGACGTGTAAACTCATCGAATGCATTTCGGCGATCCTCAAGATCGAAGATAAAGAAGATTCGTTGAACCAGTTTTCAAGACCGACAACCGAAGATGAAGAATAGTTCGGAAGAATCGAGGAGCGTCCCTAACTTGAAGACCGGTTCAGGGGGCTACTGACGGTGTCCTGGACTAGGGGGTACTCAACACGTCATCTCCCGATCTGATAGATTGGGCCGAGGACCCCCGTGGCCATATACTCATGGGCCAGTTCGGACAACTACCGCATACAAGGAAGATTCCACAAGACTTGGCGATCAAGACAAGGACTTCTCCCCACCGGCGTATTCGGCTAGGACTCTTGTTAACCTAGGCCTCTGGTGCATTATATAAACCGAGGCCAGGCTAGTCGATACAACTCGATATACAACAATCATACCGTAGGCTAGCTTCTAGGGTTTAGCCTCCTTGATCTCGTGGTAGATCTACTCTTGTACTACCCATATCATCAATATTAATCAAGCAGGACGTAGGGTTTTACCTCCATCAAGAGGGCCCAAACCTGGGTAAAACATCGTGTTCCCTGCCTCCTGTTACCATCCGGCCTAGACGCACAGTTCGGGACCCCCTACCCGAGATCCGCCGGTTTTGACACCGACAAAGATCTTTATCGGTCGTACCGTAATGACAAATTACGTTATTCCCTTTGTCATCGGTATGTTACTTGCCAGAGATTCGATCGTCGGCATCTTCATACCTAGTTAAATCTCGTTACCGGCAAGTCTCTTTACTTGTTCTGTAATACATCATCCCATAACTAACTCATTAGTCACATTGCTTGCAAGGCTTATCATGATGTGTATTACCGAGAGGGCCCAGAGATACCTCTCCGATACTCGAAGTGACAAATCCTAATCTCGATCTATGCCAACCCAACAAATACCTTCGCAGATACCTGTAGAGCACCTTTATAATCACCCAGTTACGTTGTGACGTTTGATAACACACAAGGTATTCCTTCGGTATCTGGGAGTTGCATAATCTCATAGTTGAAGGAATATGTATTTGACATGAAGAAAGCAAAAGCAATAAAACTGAACGATCAACATGCTAAGCTAACGGATGGGTCTTGTCCATCACATCATTCTCCTAATGATGTGATCCCATTCATCAAATGACACCACATGTCTATGGTTAGGAAACTTAACCATCTTCGATTAACGAGCTATTCTAGTAGAGGCTTACTAGGGACACTATGTTTTGTCTATGTATCCATACATGTATCAAGTTTTTGGTTAATACAATTCTAGCATGAATAATAAACATTTATCATGATATAAGGAAATATAAAATAACAACTTTATGATTGCCTCTAGGGCATATTTCCTTCAGTCTCCCACTTGCACTAAAGTCAATAATCTAGTTCACATCGTCATCTGATTTAACACCAATTGTCGTGGTATTCTCACGAGGGGGGTGCAAGACGACATATGCCACAAGGTGGCTTAGTGTGTGGGCAAGACTGCTTCTGGAATATCCAGGGACGGGTATGCAAGTAGCACGCACTAGTTTACCCAGGTTCGGGGCTCTCCGGAGAGATAACGCCCCTACTCCTGCATGTCTGAGTATATATATGGGGTGTACATCAGGCAGTACAAAGTGCTCCTGGAGCTGTATCTGGGATCAGTGTCATGGGCATCTGACTCTATATAGGTGCGTGTCCGGAGTGAGCATGCATGCTCTAGTGGCCAAGCATGGCCGTGGTGGAGTGTGCGGCCGTGGTAGTCCATCCTCCTGGATGGATGGATGAGGCCTCCTTTTATAGTGTGAGGTAGCTTAGGATGTAAGCTATGTAGGTATGGTAGCTAGCTAGCTAGTGGCATGGTGGGATGTCACACTTGTTCCCTTGGTCACTTCATAAATAGTGCCCAGGGACAAGTGTCACTGTACATGATGGCTGGGGTGTCGCGTGTACAGTGCTCAGGTACAGCCGTCACGTCGGGGTCGCGTCAGGCTGCAGTTGACTTCAGGCAGTCGGCTAGTTGGAGCAGTCGGCAGCCGGCAGCCGGCCCGGGTGGCCGGGCAGTCGGTAGTCAGCAGCCGGCCTGGTGGAGCAGTCAGCAGCCAGCAGCCTGCAGCTGGCAGCCAGCAGCCGGCCTAGGAAAGCAGTTAGCAGCCAGCAGCCGGGTAGGTGGAGCAGCCAGCAGCCGGCAGCCGGCTGAGTAGTCAGACTGAGGGGCTTTGCTAGCCCCGATGTCTTGAAATATCGTCTTGCCATCTTTAGGATACTCGTCGCCAATAACTCCGACACCAATAGTTCACATCTTTATGTGATTAGTTCACATCGCCATGTGACTAACACCCAAAGGGTTTACTAGAGTCAATAATCTAGTTCACATCACTATGTGATTAACACCCAAAGAGTACTAAGGTGTGATCATGTTTTGCATGTGAGAGAAGTTTAGTCAATGGGTCTGCCACATTCAGATCCATATGTATTTTGCAAATTTCTATTTCTATAATGCTCTGCATGGAGCTACTCTAGCTAATTGCTGCCACGTTCAATATGTATCTTGATTGAGACTTAGAGTAATCTAGATCAGTGTCAAAGCTTCCATCGACGTAACTCTTTACGACGAACTCTTTATCACCTCCATAACCAAGAAACATTTGCTTAGTCCTCTTCGGTAACTAAGGATAACTTTGACCATTATCCAGTGAGCCACTCCTGGATCACTATCGTACCTCCTTGCCAAACTCATGGTAAGGTACACAATAGGTCTGGTACACATCATTACATACTTTATAGAACCTATGGCTAAGGCATAGGGAATGACTTTCATTCTCTTTCTATTTTCTGACATGGTCGGGTATTGAGTCTTACTCAACTTTACACTGTGCAATACATGCAAGAACTCCTTCTTTAACTGTTCCATTTTGAACTACTTCAAAATCTTCTCAAGGTATGTACTCATTGAAAAATCTTATCAAGTGTATTGATCTATATCTATAGATCTTGATGCCCAATATGTAAGCAGCTTCACCGAGGTCTTTCTTTGAAAAACTCCTTTCAAACACTCCTTTATGCTTTCCAGAAAATTCTACATCATTTCCGATCAACAATATGTCATTCACATATACTTATCAGAAAGGCTGTAGTGCTCCCACTCACTTTCTTGTAAATACAGGCTTCATCGCAAGTCTGTATAAAACTATATGCTTGGATCAACTCATCAAAGCATATATTCCAACTTCAAGATGCTTGCATCAGTCCATAGATGGATCGCTGGAGCTTGCACATTTTATTAGAACCTTTAGGATTGACAAAACCTTCTGGTTGCATCATATACCACTGGTACGCGTCGGTCCTAAACAAATGGTTTTTAACCCCTTTCCGCGATGGCATTCGGAACCGTTGCCAAGTGAATGTGGGCGATAGGGGGGTCCTTCCCACACAACCCAGAAACCATTGGGGATATGCCCTCCTAGCACACACGCTCGGCAAAATGAGGTCGTGTGCGACTGACGAGCGCTCAAATACGGAAATACGTACATTAGTGCTAAAAAATAAAATTATACGGCGAAATTGTTTCCGTTCGCAAGTACATCCCACACAGTCAGTCCCCACTAAACGTTCCCGTTCGTATATACATCCCACATGGTCGCTACAAGGAAAACGTTTGCGGAAGGTGGTGTAACGCAAACAGTTTTAAAAAGAATGTCGTGTGTGATTATTCATTGATCCAACACGGTTTATTCCTAGAAACTATGTGCGTTGCCTGAGGTCATCGCCCATGTTGTTTTTTCATTAACCGTTTACAATAGGAAAACCCAATTAGCAAGCTAACTGGCCAATTCGTGGGCTAATTGCCCTATTATTAATAATCCATCTACTAATCTAATTGACATTCATATTAAGCACATAATTGTTGGAAATATGCCCTAGAGGCAATAATAAAATGGTTATTATTATATTTCCTTGTTCATGATAATTGTCTAGTGTTCATGCTATAATTGTATTATCCGGAAATCGTGATACATGTGTGAATACATAGACCACAACATGTCCCTAGTGAGCCTCTAGTTGACTAGCTCGTTGATCAACAGATGGTCATGGTTTCCTGACTATGGACATTGGATGTCATTGATAACGGGATCACATCATTAAGGGAAAGATGTGATGGACAAGACCCAATCCTAAGCATAGCGCAAGATGGTGTAGTTTGTCTGCTAAAGCTTTTCTAATGTCAAGTATCTTTTCCTTAGACCATGAGATTGTGCAACTCCCGGATACTGTAGGAATACTTTGGGTGTGCCAAACATCACAACGTAACTGGGTGACTATAAAGGTGCACTACGGGTATCTCTGAAAGTGTCTGTTGGGTTGGCACGAATCGAGACTGGGATTTGTCACTCCGTATGACGGAGATGTATCTCTGGGCTCACTCGATAAGACATCATCGTAATGAGCTCAATGTGACTAAGGGTTGGTCACAGGATGATGTGTTACGCAATGAGTAAAGTGACTTGCCGGTAACGAAATTGAACGAGGTATTGGGATACTGATGATCGAATTTCAAGCAAGTAACGTACCGATTGACAAAGGGAATTGTATACGGGATTGCTTGAATCCTCGACATCATGGTTCATCCGATGATATCATCGTGGAACATGTGGGAGCCAACATTGGTATCCAGATCCCGCTGTTGGTTATTGGCCGGAGAGTTGTCTCAGTCAAGTCTGCATGGTTCTCGAACCCGTAGGGTTTACACACTTAAGGTTCGACGATGCTAGGGTTATTAGGAAGATTTGTATGTGATTAAATATAGAGGGTCGGGCGATCCACGAGAAGAGAGGGAGGGGTCATAGATATTGATAGAGTCGAAGAGAGGATCAAGTGGGTGGGTGCGGGATCAATGAAGAGAGCCATCGAAATTGTGTGTGTGTGCAGGTTAAAGATATAGGGTGACTGACATAGCTACCGGAACGTCAGAGGGCACAGGTCAAGTTTGTGTGTGGCAGGGAGACATGACTAGAGCGCTTGATGTATCGGTGTGTGTGTGGGGGAGGGGTGGGGGAGGGGGAGGGGTAGGCAGATGCCTAACTATAGAGGTAGAACGACTCATATATGTGTTGAGAAGGAGAGACCCAGCTATGTCTTTAGGGAGATTGGTCGACATCCATACATAACTGAAGGACGGGAAATAGGATGGGACAGAGAGAGAGAGGGAGGGAGAGGGGTAGAGTGATGGAGTTGCTTCTCGAAGATGGTGGGAGAGGCCTACTAGACAAACTGATGGTGGAACTGCAATATTATCAATAAGAGTGGGGATGTGTTTCTGTGTGTTCCTGTGTGTGATAGATCTATCAGGACACATCCATGGATGATGAAGGGGAACCATGTGTTTGGTAAGCAAACCTAACTAGATCGGTAGATCAATTGTTGTTTGTGGGAGGAAGGGAGAGACATAAATAATGAGGTAGATCGATCGATGCGTGGGGAAACGAGTTATAAGGACCTAGCTAGCTATATGTATAGCGGGAGATCGGTCGGTGTACATCCATTTGTTAGAGGCAAATAAGGCCCGGCGAGATAGATAGACGGAGAGAATGGAGCTAGGAGGTGGTGTGAGAGGCCCGGCTACTAGCTAGGTAGGGGGAGGAGTGTGCGGTTGTGAGATCGATGAAAAGAGGGGCGAGAGTTTACACGTGTGTGGGACCGTATGAGAGACACGAGGCAAGGACACATAAAGGAGGAGATTGAAGGTGCGTGTGTATGTTGTAGGCAGACATCGCTTGAGAAGTTTATTGATCGATGTGTGTTGGAAAGGAGTTGTGGAGACTGTGGGAGAACGACCTAAAGAAAAAAATGAATGTGCGCGATGGATAGAATGCTGAGGGAGGGGGAGGGCAAGGAGGTCGTGTGCATGCACGAGAGAAAGTTAGTGGTAGCTACAAAGGTTAGAGGATTGTGTGGGTGTAAGAGACTAACAAAGATCATAATTTGATATGAAAGTGGATTCATATATTTGAATGGGAGATCATAGTGTTTTAAATATATGCATGCATGAATATAGCAGTGATACGCGTGTTGTGGTTTTGCACATGTTATACCATAATGTGATGATGCACGACGTTTGCAACTCACAGCTAAATGTCGAACAATCTAAACCATACTATACATCGAACAATCTCACATTTTATTTGAATTTGTGATAATGTGTGGCGTTTGCAGCTTACAACTAAATATCGAACAATCTAAACAATACTATATATCGGACATTCTCACATTTTATTTGAATTTGTGGTAATGTGTGGTGTTTGCAACTCACATCTAAATACTTGTAGGCGTAGGGGGCAGGGCACCATACATAATGTGATAAACACATTATACATTTGAGACATGGTTTAGTTTGTGAAGATCTAGCTAGAGCTTGAAATGTACTATGATTTGAAATCAACATAAAGTGGATTCAAATAATCGAGTTTGAGTCCATATAGTACACATAGTTCATATGTAACTCGAGACTAATCATGTGGTGTGCTGTGAAGATAATACACAAATGATGGTTTAACTTGACAATAATGATGATTGTAGATCTTATTAAAACAGAGAAACGAATTCAAATGCTTTGACTTCACAACAACCATTATTGTAGATCTTATTCAAATAGAGAAACGAAATCAAAATTAGTTCATATTGAAGCGGTAGTATATATGTTTGGAACGCACTAAAACGTTCATTTGAGTACTAGGTTGCATGCATTATACACATAGCGAAATATTTTAATTGAACATAACATGAATTCAAAGATTTGAATGACATTTGTAGTGCGAATTGATTTGGTACAGTACACGTTAGGCTTGTCCGGAAATTTCAACCCGCGCCTTGTTAGCCCGAAATATTTAAGATATATCTTTGTCTCGTTGTGCTCCGACAACTCCCTCCATCTCAACCCGCGCCTTGCTATTCCAAAATTACAACATGCACAAAAACTCCCACCTCCTGTGAAATCCCGACACGTGAAATGCCCATGATACCCCTGTCGGTGTCAAAACCGGCGGGTCTCGGGTAGGGGGTCCCGAACTGTGTGCCTAAGGCGGATGGTAACAGGAGGCGGGGGACACAATGTTTACCCAGGTTCGGGCCCTCTCGAGGGAGGTAATACCCTACTTCCTGCTTGATTGATGTTGATGATATGAGTATTACAAGAGTTGATCTACCATGAGATCGGAGAGGCTAAACCCTAGAAGCTAGCCTATGGTATGATTGTCGTTGTCCTACGAACTAAACCCTCCAGTTCATATAGACACCGGAAGGGGCTAGGGTTACACAGAGTTGGTTACAAGGGAGGAAATCTACATATCCGAACGGCCAAGCTTGCCTTCCACGCAAAGGAGAGTCCCACCCGAACATGGGACGAAGTCTTGAATCTTGTATCTTCATAGTCCAACAGTCCGGCCAAGGGATATAGTCCGGCTGTCCGAGGACCCCCTAATCCAGGACTCCCTCGGCAGCCCCTGAACCAGGCTTCAATGACGACGAGTCCGGCCCGCAGATTGTCTTCCGCATTGCAAGGCGGGTTCCTCCTCCGAATACTCCATAGAAGATTTTGAACACAAGGATAGTGTCCGGCTCTGCAAAACAAATTCCACATACCACCGTAGAGAGTATAATATTTCCACAAATCTAATCTGCTGACAACTTTTCATAACTTGACATCACGCCATGGCCCCGATTATTATTCGAACCATTTTTCTCAACCGGCTACTGCACATATTGTGAGGCGGTTTTCTTGGCACGTCTTGTCGAAGCAGAGATCGTGTCCCCTTATCAATGGATTCTCATCAATACGGGTGTGGGTAAGCCAACCGCGCCATCAATCACGGCGCTTGGGGAATAAGCGAGTTTTACCAGGCAAGTGGGGAGGCGCATAGTTTCTTCCGCCCTTATAAAGGGGTAAGGGTTCCACCTTTTTACCCACGCCTTCTTCTCTCCTGCCCATCCATTCTTGCACACTCGATCTCCAGCGCCCAAGTTTGCATTTTCTCCGAAGAACCACTCCAAATATGTCCGGAGCGGGAGGCAAGTGGATGGCCTCTACCGTCCGGAAGAAGGACATCAAGAAACTTCGGGAGGCCGGGTATCTGGCCCAGGAAATCGGACACTGTCTCCCGATGGAGGGACAGATCGTCCCTGCCCCGGAGCCCCACGAAAGGGTCGTATTCCTCCCTCATTTTATCTACGGGCTAGGGTTTCCCCTCCACCCATTTGTTCGCGGCATCATGTATTATTACGGGATCGATTTTCATGATCTATCCCCCAATTCCTTCCTCAATATCTCGACATTCATTGTCGTGTGCGAGGCTTTTCTCCACATCTCACCACACTTCGGCTTATGGCTGAAGATCTTTAATGTGAAGCCCGAGGTAGTGGGCGGTGAGCACGCTGAGTGCGGAGGCGCTATGGTGAGCAAGATGCCCAATGTCACATGGCCAATAGGTACCTTCAATGATTCCCTCAGGGAGTGGCAACAGGAGTGGTTTTATATTACTGAGCCGCACGGCCTGAAGTGGGGCGCTGCTCCCGAGTTCCGATCCGGAGCCCCTCTGCGGCTCACGTCTTGGCTCAAGAAGGGCCTGGACTGGTCTTTGTCCGACGAACTGTTGGCGCTCCAGACGCGCGTCAAGGATATGGAAGACAAGAATATCGAACTTGTCAATGTAGTCCAGGTGATGTTATTCTGTCGGATCCTACCTTGTCAACACCGGACTTGCAATCTATGGGAATTCGATCCGACCAAGCACCAGACCCTGCGAGAGCTCTTTGGCTCCTCGCACGAAGACATCTGGAAGGTGCTTTTTAAGCCCGGAAATCAAGGCCGGACTCGGCTGAGGACCACGGGTACCAACTGTCCCGCTGAGGGAGTCCTGGATTAGGGGGTCTCCGGACAGCCGGACTATATCCTTTGGCCGGACTGTTGGACTATTAAGATACAAGATTGAAAACTTCGTCCCGTGTCCGGATGGGACTCTACTTGGCGTGGAAGGCAAGCTAGGCAATACGGATATGTATATCTCCTCCTTTGTAACCGACCTTGTGTAACCCTAGCCCCCTCTGGTGTCTATATAAACCGGAGGGTGTCCGTAGGACAATATACAATCATACCATAGGCTAGCTTCTAGGGTTTAGCCTCTCTGATCTCGTGGTAGATCAACTCTTGTAATACTCATATCATCAAGAACAATCAAGCAGGACGTAGGGTTTTACCTCCATCAAGAGGGCCCGAAGTTGGGTAAACATCATGTCCCCTGCCTCCTGTTACCATCCGCCTTAGACGCACAGTTCGGGACCCCCTACCTGAGATCCGCCGGTTTTGACACCGACAATGGTGCTTTCATTGAGAGTTCCACTGTGTCGTCACCATAAGGCTTGATGGCTCCTTCGATCATTGCTAGCGATGCGGTCCTGGGTGAGGCTTTCCTCCCTGGACAGATCTTCATATTCGGCAGCTTTGCACTGCGGGCCAATTCGCTTGGCCATCTGGAGCAGATTGAGAGCTACGCCCCTGGCCATCAGGTCAGATTTGGAAACTTGAACTACACGGCCGACATCCGCGGAGACTTGATCTTTGACGGATTCGGGCCCATGTCGGACACGCCGTACAGTCTTGACGAGCATGACGTAACTCTGCCATCGGACAGTGTTCGGGATATCGCATCCACAGCTACTCCGTCCATCAATCCGGAGCAAGTCGCGCCATCCGAGAGCAGAGGGATGGACCCCGCCATGGAGGCCGCACTCTCAGTGGCGATAGAGCCGGATACTGACTTCACCCCTTACGAGAGCCATGTCGCCAAACCACTGGATTCATCTCTGGCCACAGACTCCGAGCCGCTCATATCCGTGCCCGTCGAGTCCGACTGGGCGCTGATCATGGAGTTCACCTCCGCGGACATCTTTCAGCACTCACCCTTCGGCGATGTGCTAAATTCATTAAGGTGTCTCTCCCTGTCAGGAGAACCTTGGCTGAACTATGTCCGGCTAGAATGGGATGCGGACGACGAAGAAATTCGCTGCCCACCCACCACCCACTTAATAGCCACTATCGACGAATTAACCGACATGCTCGACTTCGGCTCCGAAGACTTCGACGGTATGGACGACGAGGCCGGAGACGAACAGGATCCACCGCCCTCGGGGCACTGGACCGCCACCTCATCATATCATATATGCATGGTGGACACCCCCAAAGAGGCCAATGGTGACGAGAAAGCGGAGGATGACCCCTCCAAGAAGCAACCCAAGAACCGACGTCAGCGGCGCCGCTCTAAGTCCCGCCACAGCAAGAGCAGTGATACCGGCACAGGAGATAATAACACTCCGGATAGCGCCGAAGACAACAACAATCCCCTCCAGCACAGTGTAGAGCTAGAGGATGAACAAGCTAGCCCCCAGAGCAGGCAGCAGATGGAGAACTGGAGGAGGACAATTACATGCCTCTCTCCGAAGACGAGGCGAGCCTCGGCGATGACGAGTTTATCGTGCCTGAGGACCCCATCGAGCAAGAGCGCTTCAAGCGCCGGCTTATGGCCACGGCAAGTAGCCTAAAGAAGAAACAGCAACAGCTTCAAGCTGATGAAGACTTGCTAGCGGACAGATGGACCGAAGTCCTTGCGGCCAAGGAGCATGAACTCGAGCGCCCGTCCAAGAGTTACCCAAAACGCAGGTTGCTACCTCACCTCGAGGAGGAAGCATTGAAACCTCATTCACCAGTGTATGATGCGGCTGACCGTCCACTACGTGGTCGAGCCAGAGAGGCGTTTCAGCCTAAAGTTCAGACCGCATCCCGTCACCACTCAGTCAAAAATACTAAGGCCTGGGGCAACACAGAGGACCTGCGAGACATCTTGGACAGTAAGGAAAAAATCGCAAGGTCAATATATGGGACACGAGCACGTGCGCCCACACGAGACGATGATCGTCGCGTCAGATACACCAAGAGTAAATCCGGCTGGGCCGAATACAGCAGACAAGACTCATACGAACTACGTCGTGATATAGCCCGGCACAGAGGCGCCGCACACCCCCTATTCTTCACTGATGAAGTTATGAATCATGAATTCCCGGAGTGTTTTAAACCCGTAAATATCGAATCATACGATGGCACAACAGATCCCGCTGTATGGATTGAGGATTTCCTCCTTCACATCCACATGGCTCACGGTGACGATCTACATGCCATCAAGTACCTCCCACTAAAACTCAAAGGACCAGCTCGGCATTGGCTGAATAGCTTGCCAGCAGATTCCGTTGGCAGTTGGGAGGATTTGGAAGATGCATTTCTTAACAACTTCCAGGGCACTTATGTGCGGCCACCGGATGTTGATGACTTGAGCCACATAACCCAGCAGCCAGAAAAATCGACCAGACAATTCTGGACACAGTTCCTGACTAAGAAAAAACAAATTGTAGACTGTCCAGATGCAGAAGCCCTAGCGGCATTCAAGCATAACATCCGCGACGAGTGGCTCGCCCGCCACCTTGGCCAGGAGAAGCCGAAACCTATGGCAGCCCTCACAACACTCATGACCCGCTTTTGCACGGGCGAGGACAGCTGGCTGGCTCACAGCAACAACACATCAAGGAATCCGGATACCTCGGATACCAAAGACATTAATGATAGGCGGACTCGTAATAGACCAAAGCGCCGCAATAACGGCGATAACACCGAAGGTACGGCAGTCAATGCCGGATTCAGAGGCTCTAAATCCAGTCAGCAGAAAAAGGCATTTAAAAGAAATACTCCGGCTCCGTCCAGTGTGGATCGCATACTGGACCGCTCGTGTCAAATTCATGGCATCCTTGACAAGCCAGCCAATCACACCAACAGAGAATGTTGGGTGTTCAAGCAGGCCGGCAAGTTAAATGCCGAAAGCAAGGACAAGGGGCTGCATAGCAATGACGAGGAGGAGCCCCGGCCGCCGAACCCAGGAGGACAGAAGGGGTTTCCCCCACAAGTGAAGACAGTGAACATGATATACACAACCCACATTCCCAAGAGGGAGCGGAAGCATGCACTAAGGGACGTCTACGTGATGGAGCCCGTCGCCCCGAAGTTCAACCCATGGTCTGCTTGTCCGATCACCTTCGATCGCAGGGACCACCCCACTAGCATCCGTCATGGCGGATCCACCGCACTAGTCCTAGACCCCATCATTGACGGATTTCACCTCACTCGAGTCCTTATGGACGGCGGCAGCAGCCTGAACCTGCTTTATCAGGATACAGTGCGAAAAATGGGTATCGATCCCTCAAGGATCAAACCCAGCAAAACCACCTTTAAAGGCGTCATCCCAGGTGTAGAGGCTCGTTGCATAGGATCAATCACACTGGAAGTGGTCTTCGGATCACCGGATAACTTCCAAAGCGAAGAGTTAATCCTCGACATCGTCCCATTTTGCAGTGGCTATCATGCACTGCTCGGACGGACAGCATTTGCAAAATTCAACGCAGTGCCACATTACGCATACCTCAAGCTCAAGATGCCAGGACCCCGCGGGGTCATAACAGTAAATGGAAACACAAAACGCTCGCTCCATAAAGAAGAGCACACTGCAGCCCTTGCAGCAGAGGCACAAAGCAGCCTGTTCAGGCAGACCACTCATTCGGCGTTACAGCCCCCGGACACCTTCAAGCGAGTCTGAAACAATCTGCAACAGGATCGCCTGGCGCGATCAACGCTCGCCTAGCAATCCGGCCCCCCGTCCCAGTGCAGCAATGAAATTCGTGTCGCGCGTACATAACTACGCATTGAAAATACCATGGACATAGGCGGGGGCACAATCAGGACACGCCCCGCATTGTGGCTTAACCACACTAGGGGTTGCATACCTTTGACATTCCTTTTCTCTTTCAGGGCCTAACTCTTCGGAAGCCCTTTCCGGCAGTACGATTGCCGGACACATTCCGAAAGCAACAACCAAGGCGGCAAGAAGCTAGGATGAACACGGGAACCGCCAGGTGGTCTCTAGTAATACTTGATATACCCACTTTTCACTATTTATGCGTAGCTTGCCTTGGGATAGGACATTTCGAATTGTCATACTTTATGCTTATTGCACTACTTGCACCAGTATGCTCCGATGTATTATTCAAATAACAATGCATATTGTTAATCTGTCATTGCATTATTTAAGTTTTTCTCTTTCTCTTATATGTCCATTTACGACATTCCGCACCTGCACACTCGGGTGCGGTCAGTACGCCAGGGGCTCTTGTTTACCCCGTAATACGATGCAAGAAGTCCGAACACTTTCGACAATGCGGCACCCCGAACTTATAGCATCATATGCATCAGCTCCGAATGATGTCTTGGGTCAAATGTTGGGTTGCCCGGCTCCCATGATTTGGTACCTTACGTTCCGCTATATCGGCTAAGGTAGCGGTGGGAGAACTACTGCGATTGTGTCCCGGTTCTTCCGGACGAGCACCTCAGTAGAGAAAGCCAAAAACTGACTGTCATGATAAGGCGAGAGACTTGTCGCTGTTCGAGAGGTCTCAAGTCCTTAAAGACTTTTTCCGCTTCGGGCGAGGAGTCGGCCTTGTCCGTCTTAGGCGTGTATAGTGCCCCAAATTCTACCCTCCGAATACCAGGGGCTTCACCAAAAATTTAAAATCATAGACTTCTATGGCTAAGTGAGAGTGATAAAGCATTATAGTCTGATTGCCTGGTTCGTTGCGCTAAGCACCTCCCTTGAAGGACCCAAAATTGGGGTAAAGAGTGTTCAGATTTACCCCGAACACCCCAGTACTAGTTACATGGGGGCAGAAGCCGACGACTGGCCAACTCTCAGATTTTATAAACGGCTGCACAGAAGGTAATATTTTAAATTAAGAAAGCGTTGCATGGCGCAAAAGAACTCGTTTCATATTATAGCATCACATGGGCATGTTCATTCAAAGATTACATCCTTGGCACACTCATCTGCCACTAAGCGGGAACCCTTCAGGACGCTCTCATAGTAATTCTCGGGGCAGCGATGCTCCTTGTCCTCCGGCGGCCCCTCCTTCACAAGCTTCACGGCGTCCAGCTTCTCCTAGTGCACCTTCGCCCGGGCAAAAGCCCTGCGTGCACCTTCGATGCAGACGGATCGCTTGATGACCTCAAGCCGTGGGCGGGCTTCCACCAACCGCCTCATCAGACCGAAGTAGTTGCCAGACAGGGGCTCGCCAGGCCACATTCGGACTATAAGGCCCCTCATGGCCTGTTCGGCCGCCTTGTGAAGTTCAACCAACTGCTTCAGCTGGTCGCTCAAGGACACGGGGTGTTCGGTCCCAGTATACTGAGACCAGAACAACTTCTTCGTTGAGCTCCCCTCCTCAGCCCGGTAAAACTCCGCGGCATCCAGTACACTGCAGGGAAGATCTGCAAATGCTCCTGGAGAGCACCGAACTCGGGTAAGAAAAAGGAAAGTCTCCTTCACATGCTTGCTTTGCATATTGAATGCCTTACCCGCTGATATCTTCTTCGCCGCATCAATCTCCTGGAGGGCCTTGTGGGCTTCGGCCTTGGCGCTCCGGACGCTTTCAAGCGCCTGCACGAGCTCGGACTCTCGCGTCTTGGAGTAAAGCTCCAAGGACTCATGCTTTTTGGCGAGAGCCTCGAGCTCTTGCTGCACCTCGCCCACTCGGGCTTCTTGTTTCTCCCGTTCAATGCGTTCTTTGGCCGCTTTGTCTTAGGCCATGGAGAACGCCTTCCTCAGGATCTCCACCTCGGTCGTGGCCCCTGACAAATTCATGATGATCCTATTACTTTACACCGAACTTCTTTTTAACTATATAAATTGGGGTATATCTTACCTTTGCTCTCTTCGAGCTGCCCCTTGGTAAGGCCGAGCTTGTCCTCGGACCACTTCAAGGCCTGCTTCAGTGCAGAGACCTCCGCAGTACGTGCGGCAGCGGCCAGCAGGGAAGCCTGCACATACACATAGACATACTCTAATTAGACTCCTGACTTATCATTTGATACTCTATTCGGCTTTTCTTCGCGAATGCCGAACAGAGCATCAGGGGCTACTATCTATGTGGTAATATTTTTATATTTTGCATGCTTACCTCAAAGCCTATTAGGAGGCTGGCGCAAGCTTCGGTCAGTCCATTTTTGGCGGACTGAACCTTCTTGACCACCGCACTCATGATAGTGCGGTGTTCTTCGTTGATGGAAGCGCTGTGAAGCGCTTCCAGCAAGTTGTCCGTTCCTCTGGTTGGACCGAGGACACCGGCACGGATGGTTGGCCCCCCTTAATGGGGGACCGCCTGCCGGAGTCCAGAACCATCGAAGGTTCCGGCGTAGTGTCTGGATGGGGCCCGAACTCAAAGCCCGTAGGAGCCTCGCTCCCTTGGTACTCAGGGTCTGGGAGGTCGCCGTGAGGCGCCCCCAGGATCACCTCCCCTTGGGTCGGTGCCTTTTGAGACACCACCTCAGCGTTGTCCGTAGGGCGAGGGGTGGAAGCCGTCGGAGGAGAACCGCTGTTCATATCCGACAAGCCCAAAGAGCCGCTTGACGAGGGTACGTCGAGATGAGCTCAGGCCGGACTGCATAATCATGTTCGGCATGAGCAAAGGCAGTACAATAAAACATACCATGAAGTACTATGGTGTCTGGACACTTACGACTTCGCCAGGGGCTTGTCCCTGTGTAGCCACTCGTCGCCGCTGTCGGCGGCTGTCGTGGCACAGTCCAGAGGGAGGGTCTTTCCCTTCTTGGACCCTTCGGCCTCCCCGGATGGGTCGGCCTTCCTTTTCTTGTCTCCCCCAGCTGGGGGAGAACTTTTCTCCTCCTCCTCGTTTCCGTGGGAGGAGTGCGCGTCGGACTCATCAAACAATGAGTCCGATAGAACCACCTTGCGCCGGAGACCCTTTTGGGTCCCCGCGGCCTTCTTCTTGGTCGTCTTTTCCGACACCTCATAAGGTGCCGGAGTCAGCATCTTCATTAGAAGAGCGTTTGCAGGATCTTCGGGCAGGGGGGCTGGGCAATCAAGCTGCTCTACTGTCTTTATCCAGTCCTGTTAATGAGATGAAATCTTAGATCCAGCACATAACCAAACCAGGGCACATAAATACCCTGAGAGATATAAAAGCCTACCGGATGGGCGTGGCGCTTTGCGCTGAGTCCGCGGTCCTCGGTGAGGGAGGGAGGCATCTCGGCGCCCTTGAATAGCACCCTCCAGATGTCCTCGTGCGTCATGTCGTAGAGCTCTCGCAGCATCTGGTGCTGGGCCGAGTCGAACTCCCACAAAACAAATGCCCGTCATTGGCACAGAAGGATCTGGCGGAAGAGCATAACCTGGACCATGTTAACGAGCTTGATTTTCTTGTTCGTCATGTTCTGGATGCAGGTCTGGAGTCCGGCCAGCTCTACCGAAGAGCCCCAGTACAGGCCCTTCTTTTTCCAGGAGGTGAGCCGTGTGGGGATTCTGGATCGAAATTTGGGGGCCGCCACCCAGTTGGCGTCGCGTGGCTCGGTGATGTAGAACCACCCCGATTGCCACCCCTTTATGGTATCCACGTAGGTACCCTCGAGCCAGGTGACATTAGGCATCTTGCCCACCATGGCGCCTCCGCATTCTGCTTGCTGGCCACCCACGACCTTCGGTTTGACATTGAAGATTTTCAGCCATAGGCCGAAGTGGGGCCTGATGAGGAGGAAGGCCTCGCACACGACGATAAATGCCGAGATGTTGAGGATGAAGTTGGGGGCCAGATCATGAAAATCCAGCCCGTAGTAGAACATGAGCCCGCGAACAAATGGGTGGATAGGAAATCCCAGTCCGCGGATGAAATGGGTAAGAAACTCTACCCTCTCACGGGGTTCGGGCATTGGGACGATCTGCCCCGCATTTGGCAGCCGGTGCGCGATATTCGCAGCTAGGTATCCGGCCTCCCGTAACTTTTTGATGTTCTCCTCCGTGACGGAGGAGACCATCCACTTGCCTCCTGCTCCGTACATGATTGGAGTGGTTCGACAAGAAGAACGCGAGCTTGGGCGCTAGAGCTCGGGTGTGCGGGAATGGGTAAGCGAGAAGGAAGAAGGCGTGGGTGAAAAAGTAAATCTTTGTCCCTTTATAAGGGCAGAGGAGGCGATGAGTCTCCCCACTTGCCTGGCAAAACCGCTTATTCCCCAGGCGCCGTAATTGATGGCGCGGTTGGGTTACCCACGTCCGTATTGATGAGAATCCCGTGATAAGAGGAACACGATCTCTGCTTTGACAAGACGTATCAAGAAAACCGCCTCGCGATGTGTGCGGAGCTGGTTGAGAAAAGCGGTTCGAATAATAACTGGGCCATGAAGTGATGTCATACTATCGAAACGTGCCAGCAGATTAGATTTGTGGAAGTATTATTCTCTCTACGGTGGTATGTGGAACTTATTTTGCAGGGTAGGACACTATCCTTGTATTCAAACTCTTCCATGGTGTATTCGGAGGACAAACCCGCCTTGCAATGCCGAAGACAACACTGCGCGCCAGACTCATCTTAATTGAAGCCTAGTTCAAGGGCTACTGAGGGAGTCCTGGATTAGGGGGTCTCCGGACAGCCGGACTGTTGGACTATTAAGATACGAGATTTAAGTCTTCGTCCCGTGTCCGTATGGGACTCTACTTGGCGTGGAAGGCAAGCTAGGCAATACAGATATGTATATCTCCTCCTTTGTAACCGACCTTGTGTAACCCTAGCCCCCTCCGGTGTCTATATAAACTGGAGGGTTTTAGTCCATAGGACAACATACAATCATACCATAGGATAGCTTCTAGGGTTTAGCCTCTCTGCTCTCGTGGTAGATCAACTCTTGTACTACTCATATTATCAAGAATAAATCAAGCAGGACATAGGGTTTTACCTCCATCAAGAGGGCCCGAACCTGGGTAAAACATCGTGTCCCCTGCCTCCTATTACCATCCGCCTTAGACGCACAGTTTGGGACCCCCTACCCGAGATCCACCGGTTTTGACACCGACAGGGACCATCTTGAATTCGGCCCCCAGCCGAACACAGTTTCGGAGACCAATACGGCTCCGGAATCAACCAGGCGGCCTTCCTCGACTGGAGAGGGCATCCCTATTCCACCGGCGACCTCTGTCCATCCAGAGGCGCCGGGTGCTTTATTGGCGGTGCTGAAGAGCACCTCCATCGTCGATGAACACCGTGCCCTTATGGGTGCGGTGATTGAGAAGATTCAGTCCGCTAAAAATGGACTGAATGAAGCCGGTATCGACCTTATGAGAGGTTTTGAGGTATGTTTTATACGGTTTCGAAGAGTGTCATAGTATGGATAGTAGCCCCTGATACACTGTCCGGTGAATGAAAGAACCGGATAGAGGATCAAATATATTTTTCGCAGGAAGACTCATTTGATGACATCTACCTCTCTTCTTTTGTAAGCAGGTGTCTGTAGCGGCTACTGCCACTCATACCGCGGAGGTTTTCGGACTGAATCAAAGTCTGGAGCGGGCCAAAGCGGAGCTTGGCCAGTTAAAAAGGCAATTGGAAGATCAACAAGGTGTGCACAAATCTTGTTTGCATTTAGTGCGAACGAATTTTTAGTATAATAGAATATGTGTCATGATTTTCACCAGGGGTGATGACCGAAGTCAAGGCTCTGAAGAAGGCTATTGCTGAGGCCGAGGAAAAGGCAGCCGCAGAGCAGGCTCTTCATGAGAAGCACAAGGCCAAGGTTGTGGAAGCTAGGCAAGATCTCCAAGAGGCCATGAAAAAATGCGAGACCCTGGAGCAGAGTTTAACAGAGAAAGAATCTGAACTCACCAGGGCTCATCAGGCCGTGTGCGATGCCCGTGGGAAAACCCAAGACGCCCTGCAGGAGATCCAAGAGGCGAGGGAGATCACGGCGGGTAAGGTCTTTTTCCATGTAAAGCAAGTATTTTAGGAGAAAATTATGCTTTATAATTTTAAGTTCGGATTTCTCCAGGGGTATTTCCGGAACTTCCTCGCAGCATATCGGATGCTGCCCAATTCTACCGAGCCGAAGAGGGGAATAATGTGCATAAGCTCTTCTGGTCGCAGTATCTGGCGCCGAATTATCCGGTGCCTTTTACCGATCAACTGAAACAGTTGATCGAACTGCATAAGGCAGCCGAACTAGCCATGAAGGATTTTATTATCCGGCTATGGCCCGCCGAGCCGATTCCAGGTGGCTACTTCAGACTCATGAAGCAGCTTGTTAGTGCCTGCCCTCGACTTGACGTCATCAAGCGGTCGTTCTGCATAGAAGGTGCACGAATGGCCTTTGCCCGTGCAAAGGTGCACTGGGGGAAGATGGATGCTGAAAAGCTGATGACCAAGGGATCGCCGGAGGGAAAGGAGCACCACAAGCCCGAATTGTATTATGGAAGTGTCCTGAAAGGATCCTGCCTTGCGGCGGAGCAATGCACCAAGGACATTGTATTTCCATGAATATAGTCATGTTGTCCTTTGTAATGTGTGAACAAGGTCATTTCTATTATTTATTTCCTATTGTAAAAGTTTACCCTCCTGTGCGGCCGTTTTATATATTAAACCTGAGAATTGGCCAACCATCGGCTTTTGCCCCCTCATAAGAAATACGGGGGTGTTCGGGATAAACCTGATCACTCTTTACCCCAGTGTTGGGTCCTTTGAAGGAGGTGTTCAGCACAGCGAACCAGGCAATCGGACTATAGGGCTTTATCATTCTCACTTAGCCATCGGAGCATTAGGAAAGTAGGCGCAGCCCCTAGTGTTCGGAAGACCACACGAGGGGCCCTATAGGCACCTGATCGGAAGAAGAACCGATCCATCGCACGCTGAATTGGTTATGGCATTATGCGGGAGAAATCCTTAAAGATTTTACAACCTCTCAAACAGCTGACCAGCTCTCGCCGTATCATGACAGTTAGTTTTTGGCTTTCTCTACTGAGGTGCTCGTCCGGAAGAACCGGGACACAATCGAAGTAGTTCTCCCTGTGCCGCCTTAGCTGATATAGCGAAACGTAAGGCGGCAAAACATGGGAGCTGGGCAAACCCAACATTTGACCCAAGACATGATTCGGAGCTGATGCATATAATGCTATAAGTTCGGGGTGTCGAACTTCCATGAAGGTGTTCGGCCTTTATTGCCGTATTATGGGTAAAACGAAGCCCCTGGCAAAGGCATAACACGGTGTACGGATGCCACTTAACAAAAGAGTTTCAATAAGAAATAACAGCAAATAAGCGTCATATAAATCCACATGTTGTATTTGAATAATACGTCAAAGCGTATGAGTATAGGTAATGCGATAAAAAGGGGAATATGACTATGGAACCTGCTGGGACCGGGGAGGAAGAAGATGTGTGCAGATCTGGAGTATAGTCGGATGGACATCGCGAGGAATATCTAAAGATTCCCTTGTGCGTTTGAGCTGGTACCATGTCACCAGTCCCGGTCTACGCAAAGGTGAGCCTGCAAAGGAAATGTAAGAAATATTTGTGTGCCGGAAAGCGGTTGAGCCGCGATATGTGGCATGTTCTGGACTTCGCCGGAATGTTTAGTTGAGCCCTGGATGATCCGGGCTATCCTGCCATGAAGTAGTTCAGACTACTTTGAATGTGTTCGGGGTTTTAGCCGTCGACTCAAGATTTGACTGAAAGGTGCCCTCCATTGCTTCTGTTGTTAAAGCGGCGGTGTACTCTGTGGTACGAAGGGAGAGTTCGGCCTCGCCATTAACCGTGATGACACCGCGCGGACCGGGCATCGTGAGTTTATGGTAGGCATAATGTGGCACCGCATTGAATCGAGCGAACGCGGTTCGCCCGAGCAGTGCCTGATAATCACTGTGAAAGGGGGGCGATGTCGAAGATTAACTCTTCGGCACGGTAATTATCTGGTGATTCGAAGACTACCTCGAGGGCGATGGAGCCGGTACAGCTGGCCTCCATGCCTGGTATAATACCTCTAAAGGTGGCTTTAGTGGGTTTGATCATCAAATGATCGATGCCCATCTTGCACACTGTGTCCTGGTAAAGCAGATTTAGACTACTGCCTCCGTCCATAAGGACTCGTGTGAGGTGGAACCCCTCAATTATTGGGTCGAGGACTAGTGCGGTTGTATTGCCGTGACTGGTGTTGATCGGATGATTCATTTGGTTGAAGGTGATCGGCCCTAGTTTGTATTGCGGGCTGACTGGTTTCATTAGGTCG
Source organism: Triticum urartu (assembly GCF_003073215.2). NCBI lineage: Eukaryota > Viridiplantae > Streptophyta > Magnoliopsida > Poales > Poaceae > Triticum > Triticum urartu. The sequence continues at coordinate 438,334,206 of NC_053028.1, read as the reverse complement.
ACATCCCTAAGGGTGTGCATCCGGTCCGGGTTGGGAGTGTGGGTGGCGTTTACCATATTCACCGTTTGGATTTGCTGGAGAGATTTCTTTTGTCCTCCTCTATTCGGTGATCTGGGCTCCTCGTCGTTGTCATCGCTTTGAGACCCCTTATCTTTGTTTTTGCCGCCTAACCTGCCAGCTTGTTTGAAGACCCAACATTCTCTGCTGGTAAGATTGGCTGGTGTTCCTGGTTTGCCATGAATTTGGCATGGACGGTCGAGTATGTGGTCCAAACTGGACGGACCCGAATTGTCATTTTTGAGTGACCCTGACCGCTGATCGGACTTAGAGCTATTAAATCCGGCATTGACTGCCGTGTCTTCGGCACTTTCACCATGTTTGCGGCATTTGTGTTTGTTGCGCTGGGGTTTGCCGCTGCTATCTCCGGCCTCTGATTTGCCAGTGTTGCTTGCTATGTTGTTGCTACGAGCCAACCAGCTATCCTCGCCCACACAGAAGCGGATCATGAGTGTCGTGAGGGCTGCCATGGACCTTGGCTTCTCTTGGCCGAGATATCAGGCGAGCCACTCATCACGGATGTTATGTTTAAAGGCCGCTAGGGCTTCGGCATCCGGACAGTCCACAATTTGGTTCTTTTTGGTTAGGAACCGAGTCCATAATTTCCTGGCTGACTCTCCGGGTTGTTGTGTTATCTGACTCAAATCATCAGCATCCGTGGTCGCATATATGTGCCCTAGAAGTTATCCAGGAATGCGTCTGCCAAGTTCTCCCAACTTCTCATGGAGTTTGCTGGCAAGCTATTCAGCCAATGCCGAGCCGGTCCTTTGAGTTTCAACAGGAGATACTTGATGGCGTGTAGATCATCCCCACGGGCCATGTGAATGTGGAGGAAGAAATCCTCGATCCGTACCGCGGGGTCAGTAGTAGCATCGTATGATTCAATGTTCATGGGTTTAGACCCTTCTGGGAATTCACGATCCATTACTACATCAGTGAAGCATAGGGGGTGTCTGGCACCTCTGTGTCGGGCTATGTCACGACGCAGTTCATACAAGTCTTGTCTGCTGTGTTCAGCCCGGCCGGATTTATTTTTGGTATATCCGACATGATGGTCGTCGTCATGTGTTGGGGCGCGCCCTCGTGATCCGAAGATCGATCTTTTGTGTCTTGCTTCGTTTTCCAATACGTCTCGCAGGTCCTGCATGTTACCCCGGGCCTTGCTGTTTTTGTTTGACTGGCGACGGGGTGCGGGCTGGACTTCAGGCTTATATGCCACTTTGTCGCGGCCACGAGGTGGCCAGTCTACCACATCATACGCTGGAAGCGCAGGCTTTAATACTTCCTCTTGAAGTTGGGGTAGCAACCTGCGCTTTGGGAAACTTTTGATTGGGCACTCGAGTTCGTGTTCCTTGACTGCCAGGACCTCAGTCCATCTATCTGCTAGCAGATCTTGCTCAGCTTGAAGTTGTTGTTGCTTTTTCTTCAGGCTTTTTGATGTGGCAATAAGTCGGCGCTTGAAGCGCTCCTGTTCGACGGGATCCTCAGGCATGATAAATTCTTCGTCGCCGAGGCTCACCTCGTCTACGGAGAGAGGCATGTAATTTTCATCCTCTGATTCTCCATCTGTTGCCTGTTCCTTGGGGCTGGCTTGCCCATCCTCCTGCTCAAAGCTTGGCTGGAGGGGATTGTCTTCGTCTTCGGCACTATTTGCAGCGTTATTGTCTCCTGTGCCGGTATCGCTGTTTTTTCTATGGCGGGGCTTAGAGCGGCGCCGATGACGTCGGTTCTTGGATTGCTTCTCGGGGGGATTATCCTTTGTTGCCTTATTGCCATCACTTTCTTTGGGGGTGTCCACCACGTATATATCATACGATGAGGTGGCAGTCCAGCGCCCTGTGGGTAGTGGTTCATGTTCGTCTCCCGCATCGTCATCCATACCGTCGATGTCTTCGGAGTCGAAGTCGAGCATGTCGGTTAGGTCGCCGACAGTGGCTACCAAGTGGGTGGTGGGTGGGGAACGAATTTCTTCGCTGTCCGCTTCCCACTCGAGCCGGACATAGTTCGGCCAAGGGTCTCGTGACAAGGAGAGAGACCGTAATGAGTTTAGCACGTCGCCTAGGGGCGAGTGCTGAAAGATATCCACGGAGGTGAACTCCATGATCGGTGCCCAATCAGATTGGATGGGCACGGACGCGAGCGGTTCGGAGTCTGTGGCCGGGGACGAATCCGAGTGTCCGGCAACACAGGTCACATAGGAGGTGAAGTCAGTATTCGGCTCTATCGCCGCTGAGTGTGCGGCCTCCGTGGTGGGGTCCATCCACCCGTCCTCGGACGGCACGATTTGTTCCAGATTGAGGGCCGGAGTAGTTACAGGTGTGATCTCCCGAACATTGTCCGATGGCAGAGCTAAATCATGCTCATCGTGACCGTGCGGCGTACCTGACATGGGTTCGAATCCGTCGAAGATCAAGTCTCCGCGGATGTCGGCGGTATAGTTCAAACTTCCAAACCTGACCTAATGGCCAGGGGCGTAGCTCTCGATCTGCTCCAAATGGCCGAGCGAGTTGGCCCGCAGTACGAAGCCGCCGAATACGAAGATTTGTCCGGGGAGGAAAACCTCACCCTGGATCGCATTGTTGCCGATGATCGAAGGAGCCATCAAGCCTTATGACGATGACACAATGGAACTCTAAATGGAAGCACCAATGTCGGTGTCAAAACTGGCAGATCTCGGGTAGGGGGTCCCGAACTGTGCGTCTAAGGCGGATGGTAGCAGGAGGTGGGGGACACAATGTTTACCCAGGTTCGGGCCCTCTCGATGGAGGTAATACCCTACTTCCTGCTTGATTGATCTTGATGATATGAGTATTACAAGAGTTGATCTACCACGAGATCGGAGAGGCTAAACCCTAGAAGCTAGCCTATGGTATGATTGTCGTTGTCCTACGGACTAAACCCTCCGGTTTATATAGACACCGGAAGGGGCTAGGGTTACACAGAGTCGGTTACAAGGGAGGAGATCTACATATCCGAACGGCCAAGCTTGCCTTCCATGCAAAGGAGAGTCCCGCCTGGACACGGGACGAAGTCTTCAATCTTGTATCTTCATAATCCGGCCAAGGGATATAGTCCGGCTGTCCGAGGACCCCCTAATCCAGGACTCCCTCAACCCCTGAACTGAAAGAACCGCCTCAAATCGGTGGGGGTACTTTCGTAACTTACCCCACATTTTGGACAAGCGCATCCCTAAGCCATGGTTCTCCCACTCCCATCCCATCCGCCCACCCATTCGTACACCGAGGCTGGCAAAACCCGCGAAGCCCACACCCTCCTCCATCCGCCACCCAGCCGGAGCCTCTTCCCCGACGAAGTCGTCCACAGCAACACGTCGATGTCCCTCATCCACCGTACCGGATGAGGATCCATCATCGATCTGGTCATCCCGCCGGTTCAGCCACCCTGTCCTCCACCTCCAAGGAGCTGCCCTGACGTTCCCCTCGTCTTTCGCGCCACCTCCATTCCCACACCATCGTCTTCACCCGCACCATCAGAAGAGCATCATCATCACCGTTTCATCGGATGAAGCTGCGGCCTAATCGGCGCCACCAAAGAGGTTGTACACTAATCACCGCATTTTCTTCTTGATTCGATCTCACGGTGCTGCCGGCGCTCGGTCCCGAGCCAACACGGCGCGGCTCCATCCACGGCGGCGTCGTCGGGCACTTCCTCCACGGCGTCGCTCCCTCGGCAGCGACGTCCACATCAGTAGGAGCTGCTGCTGCTTTAGCTCTCGCTCGCGCTGCTGCTCTGCTCTTGCTCTCGGTCCACTTCCTGGTCTGCTCTTGCTCTTGCTCGCGCTCGCGCTACTGCTCTTGCTTGCGATGCTGCTCCGATTTCGCTACACTTCAGTCGAATGAATCGACTTTTGGGTCAGTCGATTTTTAGGGGGTGGGGGGCTCGCCAGAGTTAAGGAAGAACCGGCCGCAGCGGGGAAGGGGGCTCGCTCGCCAACTAAGGTACCCCACTATCTATCTTAGGGTTCATGGTGGGGCAGTGGTCGCCGGCGGTAGTGGGGCGGTGGCGTGGGGATCGCCGGAGAAAAATCTCGGCACGGGGGGGGGGGGGCTACAGGGATGGCCGGGGCGGCGGCGAACCGACGGTGCGGAGTGTTTTCGGGGCAGGCGGGGCGGTGCACCGCGGCCGCGGGCGGCGGGGGCGGCTGTTTGGCCGGTGGTGGCTGGCGGCTCAGGGGGTGGAGGTTGAAGATGAATTGCAGGCCCTTGATTTCGTATCCAAAGGCTGCAAAATTGACTAACCAGAGATGAAAAAGTCAGTCGACTGACTTGTAGCCTCACCTCTAGTGCGTTCAGTTTTGATAGTAAAAATCAGTTTCGACAGCAAAATTTAGTTTCGATAGTTAAGTTCAGTTTCGACAATTAAATTCAGTTTCGACAGTTAAGTTCAGAGATGTGGCTGATGTATACATCTAGCAGTTTGTGGTTATGTATTTTACGTCATCTATTGGAGATGCTATTAGAATTCCACTCAGGTTACCATTGTCCCTCTTGTCCTGCTTCAGCCTCGGTGTCGTACAACTCACCGGAGCTACTCCAACGACGAAACCCTCCATCACAGTGGAGCAGTACCTCGGGCTCCATCTCCAGACGCCTAAGATCTTCTTCCCTCCTCCGACAGCCAAGTCAGCCGGAGCATCCTCACCGGCCAACCCAATCACACTGAGATCGACATGGCTTCACCAAAGAGGTTGTACACTTCTTGTGGTTTGACTTAACCTCACCATGCTTTTTTGCATCATGTGATCTTCCAATTCTTGTGAACCAAACACCCAGATTGGCAGAAATCATGTGTTTTAAAATTCTCTGTTTTGCACGCGCATTCCTATCCTATTCCTCTCTATTTCCTATCCCTGCATTGTTAGAATCCTCAAATTCAAACAAGCCCTTACACAATTATTTCTGTTACAGATATGTGTCAAAGAAAACCTTGTGTGGTTTGTCCTGCTCCTGCAGTGTTGTGTTCCACCCCAGCTCAGCTGCTCCAACGACGGAAGGGTTCACCAAAGCAGGGATCCGCTCTCCAGACTGTCTTTCGCCGCCTCAGATCTTCATCCCCGCCGCCGGCAGCCACAACAACTGCATTTCCATCATCAACTGAGCATATGACCTTGAGGACTACACGGGTCCGCAAGAGAGGTCGCACTCTTCCATGTCTGCTTACGTTATGCATCGCTTAATATGATCACATGCTACTTTATCATCATGTTCACCTATTAGCCTCCGACTTAGGTCCAAACTTATGTTGAAACTTGAGTTTTTAAATGGTTGTGGGGTACATATTGGGGCAGCAATCAGTACTATTTGTCTGCTATCTGGTTAATCTCGGGTGTCTACTGTGAGTTTCATGTTGGGTGCAAACAAACATTAAAGGAGCCATTATCTGTATTTTTTAACTAAAGCTATTATCTGCCTGCTATCATTGGTTTTGGGTCTATCCATAGTTTGCTACCTTCACTCTGGATTTGTGCATGCACTCCTTAAATAATCTCACTATGTTTTATTCCTATGCATGTCAGTTATTGTACACAATGGAACTGAACATGTAGAGCAAAAGAGACGAGCCTTGCATGGCAATAAAATTTCATGTAGACGTCGCTCCATGGTGGGCGCAAAGGCAGCCCCCCTCCACCCATTTCCGATCGTAATCAAGAGGAAGATAACTGTTCTGAGGGGAATTCAGAAGCAGAAGACCACTCCTATTTACCCCATGAGGTCTTCGCTCTAACTTGGCATGCTGATGTTGGTAATATCATGCATATGGTGCCTTGCATTGCTTATTGTATACATCAAAGATGTCATCTGCTTAGTTTAGACATGCTTTGTGTCAATGCCATATGTTTAGTTTCTTTATTGTATATGTGAATCATGCAATGCCATCTTGTTTAGCCAGGCATCATATATGTGAATTTTGCAATGCCACCCTGGTTAGCCAGTCATCTTATATGTGAATTATATCATGACATCATTTTTTTATTATGTGTTAAATTTGTCAACAATTTTAGTACATTCAATTACTCTTCCTGTGCATCAGCCATTCGACACGGTCATGGAAAAATCTAGAGTGGAAACAAGGTCTTCAGAGAAGACAATGCTATCTGACGAAGCGCATGTCTTGCTGGTTACAGATAGCTCCTCAAAGGAGGATTCAGAGACAGATGACTAGTCCTACCCCCCCCCCCCCGAGGTGCATGCTCTAACTTGGCAGGGTTATTTTCCTCATATCGTGCGTATGGTATCTTGCATTGCTATGTCATTTGCTTAGTTTAGACATGATTTGTGTGAATGCCACTTGTTTAGTGTCTAATTACCATATATGTGAATTATGCAATGCCATCTTTTTGCAAGACATTATATATGTGATTTATGCAATGCTATCTTGTTGCAAGGCATTATATATGTGAATTATGCAATGCCATGTTGTTTAGCCAAGCGTCATATATGTGAATTATATCATGTCATCCTTTTTTTGTATTTCTCATTGCTTTTGTTGACAATGTTTGTATATTCAACTGCTCTTCCTGTGCATCAGCCATTTGAATTGGTGATGGAGAAATCTGGAGTGAAAACAAGGTCTCCAGAGCAGACAATGCTACCTGGTGAAGCAGATATGTTGCTGGTTACAGATAGCTCTTCAGAGGAGGATTCAGAGGCAAATGACCAGTCCTATTATCCCCCTAAGGTGTATGCTCAAACTTGGCAGGGTTATATTACTCATATCATGCATATGTTGTATTGCAATGCTTAGTTTTTACATCATATACATGATATTGAATGCCATCTCCTTAGTTGACACATCATATATGTGATTGCCCTCTGCTCACTTCCTTAGTATATAAATCATATATTTGAATTACATCATGCCATGATGTTTATATAGACAGCATGTATCTGAATTATGGCATGCCAACCCATTTTCTAAAGACATAATATAGTTATATCATCTCATCATGTTCGCATAGTCATCATATTTTGAATTATGTCATTCTATCTATGAATATATCATGCCATCATGTTTCCATCGATGGCATGTTTGTGATTTATGGCATGCCAACCACTTTAATAGACACATCATATAGTTATATCATGTCATCATGTTTACATAGTCATCATATTTTGAAGTATGTCATTCTATCTTGTTTAGTTACCCATCATACATGCGAAATTGTGTCATGCTATCCTGTTTAATTAGCCATCTTATATTTGAAATTATGTCCTGCTATTCTGTTTGGTTAGACAACATAAATGTGAATTATTTCATGCCCTGTTTTCTTCCCTACTATCTATCGCACTTGTCGATCTTACAATGTCTGTACATTCAATTACTTTTCTTGTTTATCAGCCATTTCAATTAGAGGGGGTGATGGCAGTATCTATGGGAGTAAAAACACGGTCTTCAGAAAATATCGTGCTACCTGTCGATGGAGATAGAGCCATGGTTGTACTTGCCCAAGAACCAGCCCCACCACACATAACCCAGACTCACGCAGATTGTACCCCTACCCAGTTGGACAGAGAACCAACTACACCCCTTCTAACCCCAACCCCAGTAGATAGGAACCCAGTTCCCGTTGGCACAGCACCGTCTCCACCACAGAGCACCCAAACACGAGCAGTTAGTAAGGCAACTGCAGTGCCCAAAGCACGAGGACCACCACTCCGAACCCCAAGTCAATGCTTAAAGCAGAAGAAGAATTGTTATCAGGTCAGGATCCGTAGCTATGGTTCATACTACTTTGCTCTTGCATCACTGTATTTACTCATACCAACTAATTTCAAATTTGAAGGATGCAATTGAAACTCCAATGGCGCAACAGGTATGTTTTAAACTTGTTTCTTTAACGTGTTTGCTGTTGTAACTTGCTCTATGTTGATTTCAGTTTCAATTGAATAAACAATTATGTTCTCATGCCATGCACATTACAAGTGTTGTTATTGTTGTGTAGTTTCCCACACTTGTATTCTGTCTATGCTGCGTTGTCTTAAATAGATATGATTCGAACTGTATCTATCTTGATTTGGCAACATAAACTAGAATGATATAGACCATACAATGGCCATACTACATAGATATATGTTTGTTTCATGTTGTTATCCTGTCCACCTTACTACTGAACTGGTTTACCAAAATGAGTTTCATATACTACATTGTAAACCTGTGATGTGTTTGTTTGTTTCTCCTTTAGAACGCGGATAAAATATTGGAGAAGGGTACCTCGTTATGCAATGGTAAAGGAAGTAATGTAGATCAGGTTCAAGATAGTGAGACATCCCTGTTGTTCTCCAAGAAAGCTGATAAAAACTATATTGAAGACACTAAGACAACCCCAAAGTCCTATCTTGACGTAGTGTTCGAGTTACTAGCTACTACTGCTGGCACCAGCTCTTCGAACTCGCTGCCTGAATCAGTTCGGCTTCTTGAGTCTCAACTTCAAGTTGAAAGACATCGATCCGATGTTATGCGACAGGAAGCCGAAGGGCTGAGGAAGTCCCTGCAGAATTCTGATGCATGCTTTCTGGTGCAACAGCAAGTGCTGGGGGATTTAAGCGCCAAACAAGAGAAGTTAATAAGCTTGCTAAGCATCTTGCCAGCATTATGGGTACCCAAGATATTGTTTCTTGAGCTCTTCTGAAGTGGTTTTAGTTCTGGACTTGTTTTGCTGCGGCGTTTATATGCTGCTTTGTTCCCTATATTTGCACTTGTGGCGAACTTTGATGCCCAGTGGATGTAATATGTGTAATAGCCATGATAGCCTAGCGTAAGTTGCTTGCTTATTTATTTCTATTGTCTTGTTTATTTGTTTTCTTGTAGTCAGTGCAGTTCTTTTTCTGTGGTTTGCTAGTCGCCGCAATAACCTATTTTTTAAAACTAGGCCACATTAACAATGCACTACATATTTACTGTAGTTAACATGGGCCTCCTACGGGCCGTAGAAGCAATGGGCCTTCTAAGGGCCATAGAAACAATGGGCATTCTATGGGGCGTAGACACAATGGGCCTTCTACGGGTCGTATGATCGGTTGGCCAAACATGGGCCAATAACATACCACATTGTGGCCGTAAATGGGCTAGAGTTGAAATCGTCCGTTCATGGGCCGACCATAACGGGCTGTCGTTAATAGGCCGTATTTGATGACGCTATGAAAATGGCCCAATGTATTAACGGGCCATAAACGGGCCGACTGTAACCACGGGCTGTATTTGGCCCACAAGCAGAAAATGATAGTAACGGGCCAAAAGTAAATGAATGCTGGAAATGAGCCCGAGAATAAATGGGCCCTGAGAAGGCCGAAAGATAACATGTGCTGGAAACGACCCAACAGAATAATGGGTCGTTAATGGGTATAAAGTGATACATTGTTCATTACGGTCCAGTTTTACCACGGGTCGTTAGTGGGCGGAGGGTTACTAAGGGCCTCATATGGGCCAAAAGACGTCATGGGCCATACATGGGCCGGAAGTTAAAATGGGCTGGAATTATATTGGATGGCCTAGATGATGCTACTGGGCCTAATTCGGATAGGCCATAAACGGGCCCTGGGTTAGCGGGCTGTAAATGGGCTATATGCGAACAGGTCGTTAATGGGCTTGTCATGGGCTGGCCCGCCACCTTTTGACCAAGTCAAACGGGCCGGCCTTTTCACAGGAATGGGCCTTTGTTGGGTCGTGTCATGTGTCGATGTATCATAGGCGCTTTGGGTCCAATGAGTGGATGACATCTGTCCCAACGGTGAGCCGACACGTGTTTCCTCCAGCCAATGATGATTTTTACGCGTGGAAAATCCCCATTGGTCGGGGCTGTTAACGGGTTATCGGATCCAAAACCGGACCCGGTAGCTTAACGGCATTCCGTTATGGTGGATGCCACGTGTCGGTCGCCCTTGACGAAAGCACTTCTGTGACGCGCGATTTATCGTCATGGAAGTGGACACTTCTGTGATGATAATTTTGGTAATGTCATGGAACACTTCTATGACAGTGTATGACTATCTTGATTCTGTCATAAATTTGTCATGGATGTAAATGCATGACAGAAAATGTGACCTACTGTGACAAACACGTATCATCACGGAAATGTATTTTTTGTAGTGGTGGGAGGCGTAGGATGAAGATGGTCTCTCTCAAACAACCCTGCAACCAAATAACAAAGAGTCTCTTGTGTCCCCAACACACCGAATACAATGGTAAATTGTATAGGTGCACTAGTTCAGCAGAGATGGTGATACAAGTGCAATATGGATGGTAGATATAGCTTTTTGTAATCTGAAGATATAAAAACAGCAAGGTAACTAATGATAAAAGTGAGCGTAAACGGTATTGCAATGCTAGGAAACAAGGCCTAGGGTTCATACTTTCACTAGTGCAAGTTCTCTCAACAATAATAACATAATTGGATCATATAACTATCCCTCAACATGCAACAAAGAGTCACTCCAAAGTCACTAATAGTGGAGAACAAACGAAGAGATTATGGTAGGGTACGAAACCACCTCAAAGTTATCCTTTCTGATCAATCTATTCAAGAGTCCGTAGTAAAATAACACGAAGCTATTCTTTCCGTTCAATCTATCATAGAGTTCATACTAGAATAACACATTAATACACAAATCAACCAAAACCCTAATGTCACCTAGATACTCCAATGTCACCTCAAGTATCCGTGGGTATGATTATACGATATGCATCACACAATCTCAGATTCATCTATTCAACCAACACAAAGAACTTCAAAGAGTGCCCCAAAGTTTCTACCGGAGAGTCAAGACGAAAACGTGTGCCAACCCCTATGCATAAGTTCACGAGGTCACGGAACTCGCAAGTTGATCACCAAAACATACATAAAGTGGATCACATTATATCCCATTGTCACCACAGATAAGCACATGCAAGACATACATCAAGTGTTCTCAAATCCTTAAAGACTCAATCCGATAATATAACTTCAAAGGGAAAACTCAATCCATTACAAGAAAGTAGAGGGGGAGAAACATCATAAGATCCAACTATAATAGCAAAGCTCGCGATACATCAAGATCGTACCACCTCAAGAACACGAGAGAGAGAGAGAGAGATCAAACAGATAGCTAATGGTACATACCCTCAGCCCCGAGGGTGAACTACTGCCTCCTCATCATGGAGAGCGCCAGGATGATGAAGATGGCCATCGGAGAGGGATTCCCCCCTCCGGCAGGGTGCCGGAATGGGTCTAGATTGGTGTTCGGTGGCTACGGAGGCTTCTGGCGGCGGAACTCCCGATCTAGGTTTCTTTCTATAAGTTTTGGGTTATATAAGAGGTGTTGAAGTCAGGGACAAGTCAGGGGGGTTCCCGAGGTGGCCACGAGGTAGGGGGCGTGCCCAGGGGGTAGGGCGCGCCCCCCCACCCTCGTGGTGGCCTCGGGACTCTTCTGGCCCACCTCCGGTACTTCGTGGGCTTGTTCTGATCCAAAAATGATTTCCGTGAAGTTTCAGGTCAATTGGACTCTGTTTGATTTTCCTTTTCTGCGATAGTTAAAAACAAGGAAAAAACAGAAACTGGCATTGGGCTCTAGGTTAATAGGTTAGTCCCAAAAATCATATAAAATAGCATATTAATGCATATAAAACACCCAAGGTTGACAATATAATAGCATGGAACAATCAAAAATTAAAGATACGTTGGAGACGTATCAATGCACCGCTAGGTGACGGACCTATTGCAGGAGCAGTTGCAGACGTTATGAATGTTTGGCAAAGCTCGGTATGATGACTACTTGATAGTTTAGTGCACCATGCTTTATGGCTTAGAACCGGGACTTCAAAAATGTTTCGAAATGTCATGGAGCATATGAGATGTTCTAAGAGCTGAAATTTGTATTTCGGACTCATGCCCGAGTCAAGAGGTATGAGACCTCTGACGAGTACTTTGCCTACAAGATGGAGGGGAATAGCTCAACCAGTGAGCATGTGCTCAGAATGTGTGAGTACTACAATCGCTCGAATCAAGTGGGAGTTAATCTTCCAGATAAGATAGTAATTGAGAAAGTTCTCTAGTCACTATCACCAAGTTACTGGAACTTTGTGATGAACTATAGTATGCAAGGGATGATGAAAATGATTCCCCGAGCTCTTCGCGATGCTGAAATCGGTGAAGGTAGAAATCAAGAAAAGCATCAAGTGTTGATGGTTGACAAGACCACTAGTTTCAAGTAAAATGGCAAATGAAAGAAAGGGAACTTCAAGAAGAATTGCAAGCAAAGTTGCCACTCCCATGAAGAATCCCAAAGCTAGACCCAAGCCTGAAACTGAGTGCTTCTACTGCAAAGGAAATGGTCACTGGAAGTGGAACTGCCCTAGATACTTGGTGGATAAGAAGGATGGCATAGTGAACAAAGGTATATTTGATATACATATTATTGATGTGTAGTTTACTAGTGTTTATAGCAAACCCCTCGGTATTTGATACTAGTTCAGTTGCTAAGAGTAGTAACTCGAAACGGGAGTTGAAAAATAAATAGAGACTAGTTAAGGGCGAGGTGATGATGTGTATTGGAAGTGATTCCAAGGTTGATAAGATCACCATCGCACACTCCCTTTACCTTCGGGATTAGTGTTGAACCTAAAATAAATGTTATTTGGTGTCTGTGTTGAGCATGAATATGATTGGATCATGTTTATTGCAATACGATTATTCATTTAAGTCAAAGAATAATTGTTGTTCTATTTAAATGAATAAAACCTTCTATGGTCATACACTCAATATAAATGGTTTATTGAATCTCGATCGTAGTGATACACATATTCATAATATTGAAGCCAAAAGATTCAAAGTTAATAATGATAGTGCAACTTATATGTGGCACAGCCGTTTAGGTCATATTGGTGTAAAGCGCATGAAGAAACTCCATGTTGATGGGATTTTGGAATCACTTGATTATGAATCATTTGATGCTTGTGAACCATGCCTCGTGGGCAAGATGACTAAAAACTCTGTTCTCCGAAACAATGGAGCAAGCAACTGACTTATTGGAAATAATACAAACTGATGTATTATATCCGATGAGTGTTGAGGCTCGCGGCGGGTATCGTTATTTTCTGACCCTCACAGATGATTTGAGAAGATATGGGTATATCTACTTAATGAAACATAAGTCTGAAACATTTGAAAAGTTCAAAGAATTTCAGAGTGAAGTGGAAAATCATTGTAACAAGAAAATAAAGTTTCTACGATCTGATCGCGGAGGAGAATATTTGAGTTACGATTTTGGTCTTCATTTTAAACAATGCGGAATAGTTTCGCAACTCACGCCACCTGGAACACCACTGCGTAATGGTGTGTCCGGACGTCATAGCCGTACTTTATTAGATATGGTGCAATCTATGATGTCTCTTACCGATTTATCACTATCGTTTTGGGGTTATGCATTAGAGATAGCTGCATTCATCTTAAATAGGGCACCATCTAAATCCGTTGAGACGACACCATATGAACTGTGGTTTAGCAACAAACCTAAGTTGTCATTTCTTAAAGTTTGGGGCTATGATGCTTATGTGAAAAAGTTTCGACCTGATAAGCTCGAACCCAAATCGGAGAAATGCGTCTTCATAGGATACCCAAAGGAAACTGTTGGGTACACCTTCTATCACAGATCCGAAGGCAAGATAGTCATTGCTAAGAATGGATCCTTTCTAGAGAAGAAGTTTCTCTCGAAAGAAGTGATTGGGAGGAATGTAAAACTTGATGAGGTAATTGTACCTTCTCCCGAATTGGAAAGTAGTTATCACAGAAATCAGTTCTAGTGATTCCTACACCAATTAGTGAGGAAGTTAATGATGATGATCATGAAACTTCAGATCAAGTTACTACCGAACCTCGTAGGTCAACCAGAATACGTTCCGCACCAGAGTGGTATGGTAATCCTGTTCTGGAGGTCATGTTACTTGACCAAGACGAACCTACGAACTATGAGGAAGCGATGATGAGCCCAGATTCCGCGAAATGGCTTGAAACCATGAAATCTGAGATGAGATCCATGTATTAGAACAAAGTATGGACTTTGATTGACTTGCCCATTGATCAGTGAGCCATTAAGAATAAATGGATTTTCAAGAGGAAGACGAACACTGATAGTAGTGTTACTATCTAAAAAGCTCGAATTGTCGCAAAAGGTTTTCAACAAATTCAAGATGTTGACTACGATGAGATTTTCTCGCTCGTAGTGATGCTTAAGTTTGTCCGAATCATGTTAGCAATTGCCACATTTTATGAAATCTGGCAAATGGATGTCAAAACTGCATTCCTTAATGGATTTCTTAAAGAAGAGTTGTATATGATGCAACAAGAAGGTTTTGTCAATCCTAAAGGTGCTAACAAAGTGTGCAAGCTCCAGTGATCCATCTATGGACTGGTGCAAGCATCTCGGAGTTGGAATTTATACTTTGATAAAGTGATCAAAGCAAATGGTTTTATACATACTTGCGGTGAAGCCTGTATTTACAAGAAAGTGAGTGGGAGCACTACAGCATTCTGATAAGTATATGTGAATGACATATTTGTTGATCGGAAATAATGTAGAACTTTTCTGGAAAGCATAAAGGAGTGTTTGAAAAGAGTTTTTCAAAGAAAGACCTCGATGAAGCTACTTACATATTGAGCATCAAGATCTATAGAGATAGATCAAGACGCTTGATATATTTTCAATGAGTACATACCTTGAAAACATTTTTAAGTAGTTCAAAATGGAAAAGTCAAATAAGGAGTTCTTGCATGTGTTGCAAGGTGTAAAGTTGAGTAAAGACTCAAAAGCCGACCACGGCAGAAAATGGAAAGAGAATGAAAAGTCATTCCCTATGCCTCAGTCATAGGTTATATAAAGTAGGCTATGCTGTGTACCAGACCTATTGTATACCTTAGCATGATTTTAGCAAGGGAGTACAATAGTGATCTAGGAGTATATCACTAGGCAGCGGTCAAAATTATCCTTAGAGGACTAAGGAAATATTTCTCGGTTATGGAGGTGATAAAAGAGTTCGTCATAAAGAGTTACGTCGATGCAAGCTTTTGACACCGATCTATATGACCCTAAGTCTAGATCTAGATACATATTGAAAGTGGGAGCAATTAGCTAGAGTAGCTCTGTGCAAAGCATTGTAGACATAGAAATTTTGCAAAATATATACGGCTCTGAATGTGGCAGACTCGTTGACTAAATTTCTCTCACAAGCAAAACATGATCACTCTTTGGGTGTTAATAACATAGCGATGTGAACTAGATTATTGACTCTAGTAAACCCTTTGGGTGTTAGTCACATGGAGATGTGAACTAATCACATAAAGATGTGAACTATTGATGTTAAATCACATGACGATGTGAACTAGATTATTGACAAGAATGCAAGTGGGAGACTGAAGGAAATATGCCCTAGAGGCAACAATAAAGTTATTATTTATTTCCTTATATCATGATAAAATGTTTATTATTCATGCTAAAATTGTATTAACCGGAAACTTAGTACATGTGTGAATACATAGACAAACTAAGTGGCACTAGTATGCCTCTACTTGACTAGCTCGTTGAATCAAAGATGGTTAAGTTTCCTAGCCATAGACATGAGTTGTCATTTGATTAACGGGATCACATCATTAGAGAATGATGTGACTGACTTGACCCATCCATTAGCTTAGCACGATGATCGCTTAGTTTGTTGCTATTGCTTTCTCCATAACTTATACATGTTCCTATGACTATGAGATCATGCAACTCCCGAATACCGGAGGAACACTTTGTGTGCTACCAAACGTCACAACGTAACTGGGTGATTATAAAGGTGCTCTACATGTGTCTCGGATGGTGTTTGTTGAGTTGGCATGGATCAAGATTAGGATTTGTCACTCCGATTGTCGATGAGGTATCTCTGGGCCCTCTCGGTAATGTACATCACAATAAGCCTTGCAAGAAATGTAGCTAATGAGTTAGTTATGGGATGTAGCATTACGAAACGAGTAAAGAGGCTTGCCGGTAACGAGATTGAACTAGGTATTGAGATACCGACGATCGAATCTCAGGCAAGTAACATACCGATGACAAAGGGAACAACGTATACCGTTATGCGGTTTGACCAATAAAGATCTTCGTAGAATATGTAGGAGCCAATATGAGCATCCAGGTTCCGCTATTGGTTATTGACCGGAAACATGTCTCGGTCATGTCTACATAGTTCTCGAACCCGTAGGGTCCGCACGCTTAATGTTCGGTGACGATCAGTATTATGAGTTTATGTGTTTTGATGTACCGAAGGTGGTTAGGAGTCCCGGATTTGATCACGGACATGATGAGGAGTCTCAGAATGGTCGAGACATAAATATCAATATATTGGAAGCCTATGTTTGGACATCA
This sequence comes from Triticum urartu, assembly GCF_003073215.2. Lineage (NCBI taxonomy): Eukaryota > Viridiplantae > Streptophyta > Magnoliopsida > Poales > Poaceae > Triticum > Triticum urartu. The sequence goes on along the minus strand of NC_053028.1, from coordinate 438,317,758 downwards.
GAATGGTTCCAAGTGGTTCGGGCATTTTTCTGAAGTACCGGGAAGTTATCGGAACCCCCCGGGGAGTATATGGGCCTTATTGGGCCTTAGTGGAATAGAGGAGAGGGAAGGGAAAATAGGGAGGCGCGCCCCCAAGCCCAATCCGAATTGGGAGGGGGTCGGCCCCCCTTTCCTTCCTCCCTCTCTCCTCATTCCTTCCTCTCCTACTCCTACTTGGAAGGGGGGAATCCTACTCCCGGAGGGAGTAAGACTCCCCTAGGGCGCGCCATAGAGAGGGCCGGCCCTCCCCCTCCTCCACTCCTTTATATACGGGGGAGGGGGCACCACATGGACAGACAAGTTGATCATTGATCTTTTAGCCATGTGCGGTGCCCCCCTCCACCATAATCCACCTCAGTAATATCGTAGTGGTGCTTAGGCGAAGCCCTGTTCCGGTAGCATCATCATCATCGTCATCACGCCATCGTGCTGACAAAACTCTCCCTCTAAGCTCTACTGGATCATGAGTTTGCGGGACGTCACCGAGCTGAACGTGTGCAGATTGCGGAGGTGTCGTACCTTCGGTGCTAGATCGGTCGATCTTGAAGACGTACAACTACATCAACTGTGTTGTCATAACGCTTCCGCTTACGGTCTACAAGGGTATGTAGATGATACTCTCCCCTCTCGTTGTTATGCATCACCATGATCTTGCATGTGCGTAGGAAATTTTTGAAATTACTGCGTTCCCCAATAGTTTTTCTCTCCCCCACTTCTAAAACGATTTTCGAAAACCTTTGCCTTTTCTTCGCCCCTCTTCCGTTCGTCTCTTTTCGCTTGCTTCTTGTGTGCTTGTGTGTTGGATTGATTGTTTGTCATGATGGCTCAAGATAATACTAAATTGTGTGACTTTTCCAATACCAACAACAATGATTTTATTAGCACTCCGATTGCTCCTACTACTGATGCTGAATCTTGTGAAATAAATACCGCTCTGTTGAATCTTGTTATGAAAGATCAATTTTCTAGCCTTCCTAGTGAATATGCCGCTACCCATCTAAACAACTTTGTTGATTTGTGTGATACGCAAAAGAAGAAAGATGTGGATAATGATATTGTTAAATTGAAGCTATTTCCGTTTTCGCTTAGTGATCGTGCTAAAACCTGGTTCTCTTATTTGCCTAAAAATAGTATTGATTCATGGAATAAGTGCAAAGATGCTTTTATCTCTAAGTATTTTCCTCCCGCTAAGATCATCTCTCTTAGGAACGCTATTATGAATTTTAAGCAACTTGATCATGAGCATGTTGCACAAGCTTGGGAGAGGATGAAATTAATGATACATAATTGCCCAACACATGGTTTGAATTTGTGGATGATTATACAAAAAATTATGCCGGATTGAATTTTGCTTCTAGAAATCTTTTAGATTCGGCCGCAGGAGGCACTTTTATTGAAAAAACTTTAGGAGAAGCTACTAAACTCCTAGACAATATTATGGTTAATTATTCTCAATGGCACACTAAAAGATCCACTAGTAAAAAAGTTCATGCGATTGAAGAGATTAATGTTTTGAGTGGAAAGATGGATAAACTTATGAAATTGTTTGCTAATAAAAGTGTGTCTTCTGATCCTAATGATATTCCTTTGTCCACTTTGATTGAGAATAATAATGAATCTATGGGTGTGAATTTTGTTGGTAGGAACAATTTTGGTAACAGCGCGTATAGAGGAAACTTTAATTCTAGGTCGTTTCATAATAATTCCTCTAATAATTATGGTAATTCCTACAACAACTCTTATGGAAATTTTAATAAGATGCCCTCTAATTTTGAGATTAGTGTTAAAGAATTTATGAGTTCGCAAAAGAATTTCAATGCTTTGGTTGAAGAAAAATTGCTTAAGATTGATGAGTTGGCTAGGAACGTGGATAGAATTTCTCTTGATGTTGATTCTTTGAAACTTAGATCTATTCCACCTAAGCATGACACCAATGAGTATCTAAAAGCCATGATAATTTCCATTGATGAGTGCAAAGAAAGAACCGCTAGGATGCGTGCTAAGAAAGATTGCTTTTTGAAAGTGTGTTCTTTTAGTTTTCATGATAATAATGATGAAGATCTAAAAGTGATTGATGTGACTCCTATTAAATCTTTGTTTTCCAATATGAATCTTGATAAAGATGGGACTGGAGATGAGTCAACTTTAGTTAAAAGGAATCCCAATGATTCGGAGTTTTTAGATCTTGATGCAAAAATTAATAAAAATGGGATTGAAGAGGTCAAAACTTTACATAGCAATGAACCCACTATTTTGGATTTCAAGGATCTTAATTATGATAATTACTCATTTATAGATTGTATTTCCTTGTTGCAATCCGTGTTAAATTCTCCTCATGCTTATAGCCAAAATAAAGCTTTTACTAAACATATCGTTGATGCTTTAATGCAATCCTATGAAGAAAAGCTTGAACTAGAAGTTTTTATCCCTAGAAAACTTTATGATGAGTGGGAACCTACTATTAAAATTAAGATTAAAGATTATGAATGCTATATATGCATTGTGTGATTTGGGGGCTAGTGTATCCACGATTCCAAAAACTTTGTGTGATGTGCTAGGTTTCCGTGAATTTGATAATTGTTCTTTAAATTTGCACCTTGCTGATTCCACCATTAAGAAACCTATGGGAAGGATTAATGATGTTCTTATTGTTGCAAATAGGAATTATGTGCCCATAGATTTCATTGTTCTTGATATAGATTGCAATCCTACATGTCCTATTATTCTTGGTAAACCTTTCCTCAGAACGATTGGTGCAATTATTGACATGAAAGAAGGAAATATTAGATTCCAATTTTCGTTAAAGAAAGGCATGGAATACTTTCCTAGGAAGAAAATTAAATTGCCTTATGAATCTAATATGAGATCCACTTATAAATTGCATACCAAAGATGGCAATACCTAGATCTATTCTTGTTTTTACGCCTAGCTAGGGGCGCTAAACGATAGCACATGTTGGGAGGCAACCCAATTTTATTTTTGTACTTTGCTTTTTGTTCCTGTTTAGTAATAAATAATTCATCTAGCTTCTATTATGATTGTGTTTTTTATGGTTTAATTAGTGTTTGTGCCAAGTAAAGCCTTTAGGATTTCTTGGGTGATTTTTGTTTGATCTTGCTGATAAAAACAGAACGTATGCGCTCACGAAAATAATTATCATTTTTTACCAGAGAGCGATAAAATACCAATTCCAACTGTAGTAGATCAATATACTTTTTATCCTGGCCTTCCTAATTTTTCAGAATTTTTGGAGTTACAGAAGTATTCAAAACCTCCAGATTGCTACAGACTGTTCTCTTTTTAACAGATTCTGTTTTTCGCATGTTGCTTGCTTATTTTGATGAATCTATGAGTAGTATCGGGGGATATGAACCATAGAGAAGTTGGAATAAAGTAGGTTTCACACCAATAAAAATAAAGAATGAGTTCATTATAGTACCTTAAAGTGGTGGTTTATTTTCTTATACTAATGGAGCTCATGAGATTGTTCTGCTGAAGTTTGTGAAGTTTTCAAGTTTTTGGGTAAAGATTTGATGGATTTTGGAATAAGGAGTGGAAACAGCCTAAGCTTGGGGATGCCCAAGGCACCCCAAGCTAAAATTCAAGGACAACCAAAATCCTAAGCTTGGGGATGCCCCGGAAGGCATCCCCTCTTTCGTCTTCATCTATCGGTAACTTTACTTGAGGTTATATTTTTATTCATCACATGATATGTGTTTTGGTTGGAGCATCTTGTATGATTTGAGTCTTTTATTTTTAGTTTACCACAATCATCCTTTCTATACACACCTTTTGGGAGAGACACGCACGAATCGGAATTTATTAGAATACTCTATGTGCTTCACTTATATCTTTTGAGCTAGATAATTTTGCTCTAGTGTTTCACTTTTATCTTTTTAGAGAACGGTGGTGGTTTTATTTTATAGAAATTATTGATCTCTCATGCTTCACTTATATTATTTTGAGAGTCTTTTAGAACAGCATGGTAATTTGCTTTGGCTATAAAACTAGTCCTAATTGAAGGAAATATGCCCTAGAGGCAATAATAAAGTTGTTATTTATATTTCCTTATATCATGATAAATGTTTATTATTCATGCTAGAATTGTATTAACCAGAAACTTAGTACATGTGTGAATACATAGACAAACAGAGTGTCCCTAGTATGCCTCTACTCGAATTGCTCGTTAATCAAAGATGGTTAACTTTCCTAGCCATGGATAGGTGTTGTCATTTGATGAACGGGGTCACATCATTAGAGAATTATGTGATGGACTAGACTAATCTATTAGCTTAGCACTATGATTGTTTAGTTTATTATTATTGCTTTCTTCATAACTTATACATGTTCCTCTGACTATGAGATTATGCAACTCCCGGATACCGGAGGAACACTTAGTGTGCTATCAAACGTCACAACGTAACTGGGTGATTATAAAGATGCTCTACAGGTGTCTCCGATGGTGTTTGTTTAGTTGGCATAGATCGAGATTAGGATTTGTCACTCCGTGTTTCGAAGAGGTATCACTGGGCCCTCTTGGTAATGATCATCACTATAAGCCTTGAAGCAATGTGACTAATGAGTTAGTTACGAGATGATGCATTATGGAATGAGTAAAGAGACTTGCCGATGACGAGATTGAACTAGGTATGATGATACCAATGATCGAATCTCGGGCAAGTAACATACCGATGACAAAGGGAACAACATATGTTGTTATGCGGTTTGACCGATAAAGATCTTCGTAGAATATGTAGGAACCAATATGAGCATCCAGGTTCCGCTATTGGTTATTGATCGGAAGTGAGTCTCAGTCATGTCTACATAGTTCTCGAACCCGTAGGGTCTGCACGCTTAACGTTCGATGATGATCGGTATTATGAGTTTATGTGTTTTGATGTACCGAAGGTAGTTCGGAGTCCCAGATGTGATCACAGACATGACGAGGAGTCTCGAAATGGTAGAGACATAAAGATTAATATATTGGAAGGCTATGTTTGGATACCGGAATGGTTTCGGATAAGTTCGGGCAATTATCGGAGTATCGGGGGGTTACCAGAACCCCCCAGGGAGTCAATGGGCCTTAATGGGCCTTGGTGGGAGAGAGAAGGAGGTGGCCAAGCGGCCCCCTCCCAAGCCCAATCCGAATTGGGGAGGGGGGTGTCCCCCCTTTCCTTCTCTCCTTCTCCCTCTTCCTTCTTCTCCTACTCCAACTAGGGAAAGGGGGAAACCTACTCCTACTAGGAGTAGGAATCCCCCTTGGGGCGCGCCATAGAGAGGGCCGGCCCTCCCCTCCTCCACTCCTTTATATACGGGGGAGGGGGCACCCCATAGACACACAAGTTGAAAGTTGTCTTAGCCGTGTGCGGTGCCCCCCTCCAGATTTCCACCTCGGTCATATCATTGTAGTGCTTAGGCGAAGCCCTGCATCGGTAACTTCATCATCACTGTCATCACGCCGTCGTGCTGACGAAACTCTCCCTCGGCCTCAACTGGATCAAGAGTATGAGGGACGTCACCGAGTTGAACGTGTGCAGATCGCAGAGGTGCCATGTGTTTGGTACTTGACCGGTTGGATCACGAAGACGTTCGACTACATCAACCGTGTTACTTAACGCTTCCGCTTTCGGTCTACGAGGGTACGTGGACACACTCTCCCCTCTCATTGCTATGCATCTCCTAGATAGATCTTGCGTGATCGTAGGAAAATTTTGAAATACTGCATTCCCCAACAGTGGCATCTGAGCCAGGTCTATGCGTAGATGTTATATGCGTGAGTAGAACACAAATGAGCTGTGGGCGTGCGTATATACATATTTCTTGTCGTCACTAGTTGATTTTTGATTCGGCGGTATTGTTGGATGAAGCGGCTCAGACCGACATTACGCGTACGCTTACGCGAGACTGGTTCTACCGACGTGCTTTGCACACAGGTGGCTGGCGGGTGTCAGTTTCTCCAACTTTAGTTGAATCGGATTCAATGAACAGGGTTCTTTCTGAAGATCAAAAAGCAATCACTATACCACGTTGTGGTTTTTATGCCGTAGGTAAGAACGGTTCTTGCTAAGCCCGTAGCAGCCAGGTAAAACTTGCAACTACAAAGTAGAGGACGTCTAACTTGTTTTTGCAGGGCATGTTGTGATGTGATATGGTCAAGACGTGATGAGATATAAATTGTTGTATAAGATTATCATGTTTTGTTAAAGTTATCGGCAACTGGCAGGAGCCTTATGGTTATCTCTTTATTGCATAAGATGCAAGCGCCATATAATTGTTTTACTTTATCGCTATGCGATAGCAATAGTTGCAAAAGCAATAGTTGGCGAGACGACCATGTGACGACACGTTGATAAAGATCAAGATGATGGAGATCATGTTGTCACGCCGGTGACGATGGAGATCATGACGGTACTTTGGAGATGGAGATCAAAGGCACAAGATGATGATGGCCATATCATGTCACATATTTTGATTGCATGTGATGTTTATCTTTTATGCGTCTTATTTTGCTTAGTATGACGGTAGCATTATGAGATGATCCCTTACTAAAATTTCAAGGTATAAGTGTTCTCCCTGAGTATGCACCGTTCCGGCAGTTCTTCGTGCTGAGACACCACATGATTATCGGGTGTGATAAGCTCTACGTTCACATACAACGGGTGCAAGCCAATTTTGCACATGCAGAATACTCGGGTTAAACTTGACGAGCCTAGCATATGCAAATATGGCCTCGGAACACTAAGACCGAAAGGTCGAGCGTGAATCATATAGTAGATATGATCAACATAGTGATGTTCACCATTGAAAACTATTCCATCTCACGTGATGAACGGACATGGTTTAGTTGATATGGATCACGTGATCACTTAGATGATTAGAGGGATGTCTATCTAAGTGGGAGTTCTTAAGTAATATGATTAATTGAACTTAAATTTATCATGAACTTAGTCTTGATAGTATTTGCATATCTATGTTGTAGATCAAATTCTCGCATATAGCTTCCCCGTTTTATTTATGATATGTTCCTAGAAAAAACTATGTTGAAAGATGTTAGTAGCAATGATGCAGACTAGCTCCGTGATCTGAGGATTATCCTCAGTGCTGCACAGAAGAATTATGTCCTTGATGCACCGCTAGGTGACGGACCTATTGCAGGAGCAGATGCATAGATTATGAATGTTTGGCAAGCTCGGTATGATGACTACTTGATAGTTTAGTGCGCCATGCTTTACGGCTTAGAACTGGGACTTCAAAGATGTTTTGAACGCCACAGAGCATATAAGATGTTCCAAGAGCTGAAATTGGTATTTCATACTCATGCCCGAGTCGAGAGGTATGAGACCTCTGACAAGTACTTTGCCAACAAGATGGAGGAGAATAGCTCAGCTAGTGAGCATGTGCTCAGAATGTCTGAGTACTACAATCACTTGAATCAAGTGGGAGTTAATCTTCCAGATAAGATAGTGATTGGCAGAATTCTCTAGTCACTATCACCAAGTTACTAGAACTTCGTGATGAACTATAATATGCAAGGGATAACGAAAACGATTCCCAAGCTCTTCGCGATGCTGAAATTGGCGAAGGTAGAAATCAAGAAAAATCATCAAGTGTTGATGGTTGACAAGACCACTAGTTTCAAGTAAAAGGGCAAGGGAAAGAAAGGAAACTTCAAGAAGAATGGCAAGCAAGTTGCCACTCCCATGAAGAAGCCCTAAGCTAGACCTAAGCCTGAAACTGAGTGCTTCTACTGCAAAGGGAATGGCCACTAGAAGCGGAACTACCCCAAATACTTGGCGGATAAGAAGGATGGCAAAGTGAACAAAAGTATATTTGATATACATGTTATTGATGTGTACTTTACTAGTGTTCATAGTAACCCTAGGGTATTTGATACCGGTTCAGTTCCTAAGATTAGTAACTCGAAGCAGGAGTTGCAAAATAAACAGAGACTAGTTAAGGGTAAGGTGACGATGTGTGTTGGAAATGATTCCAAGGTTGATAAGATCACCATCGCACACTCCTTTTACCTTCAGGATTAGTGTTGAACCTAAAATAAATGTTATTTGGTGTTTGCATTGATCATAATATGACTGGATCATGTTTATTGCAATACGGTTATTCATTTAAGTCAAAGAATAATTGTTATGTTGTTTACATGAATAAAACCTACTGTGGTCATACACCCAAGGTGAATGGTTTATTGAATCTCGATCGTAGTGATACACATATTCATAATATTGAATCCAAAAGATGCAAAGTTAATAATGATAGTGCAACATATTTGTGGCACTTCTGTTTAGGTCATATTGGTGTAAAGAGCATGAAGAAACTCCATGATGATGGACTTATGGAATCACTTGATTATGAATCACTTGATGCTTGCGAACCATGCCTCATGGGCAAGATGACTAAGACTCCGTTCTCCGGAACAATGGAGTGAGCAACAGACTTATTAGAAATAATACATACTGATGTATGCGATCCAATGAGTGTTGAGACTCGTGGCAGGTGTCATTATTTTCTGACCTTCACAGATGATTTGAGCAGATATGAGTATATCTACTTAATGAAACACAAATCTGAAACGTTTGAAAAGTTCAAAGAATTTCAGAGTGAAGTGGAGAAACATTGTAACAAGAAAATAAAGTTTCTACGATCGGATCGCGGAGACGAAATATTTGAGTTACGAGTTTGGCCTTCAGTTGAAACAATGTCGAAGAGTTTCGCAACTCACGCCACCTGGAACACCACAGCGTAATGGTGTGTCCGAATGTCGTAACCGTACTTTATTAGATATGGTGCGATCTATGATTTCTCTTACTGATTTACCACTATCGTTTTGGGGTTATGCATTAGAGACGGCTGCATTCACGTTAAATAGGGCACCATCTAAAATCCGTTGAGATGACACCATATGAACTGTGGTTTAGCAACAAACCTAAGCTGTCGTTTCTTAAAGTTTGGGGTTGCGATGCTTATGTGAAAAAGTTTCAGCCTGATAAGCTCAAACCCAAATCGGAGAAGTGCATCTTCATAGGATACCCAAAAGAAACTATTGGGTACACCTTCTATCACAGATCCGAAGACAAGATCTTTGTTGCTAAGAGTGGATCCTTTCTAGAGAAGGAGTTTCTCTTGAAAGAAGTGAGTGGGAGGAAAGTAGAACTTGATGAGGTAATTGTAAGTAGTTCATCACAGAAATCAGTTCCAGTGATGCCTACACCAATTAGTGAGGAAGTTAATGATGATGATCATGAAACTTCGAATCAAGTTACTACCAAACCTCGTAGGTCAACCAGAGTACGTTCCGCACCAGAGTGGTACGATAATCCTATTCTGGAAGTCATGTTACTAGACCATGACGAACCTACGAACTATGAGGAAGCGATGATGAGCCCAGATTCCGCAAAATGGCTTAAGGCCATGAAATCTGAGATGGGATCCATGTATGAGAACAAAGTATGGACTTTGATTGACTTGCCCGATGATTGGTGAGCCATTCAGAATAAATAGATCTTCAAGAGGAAGACGGACGCTGATAGTAGTGTTACTATCTACAAAGCTCGAATTGTCGCAAAAGGTTTTCGACAAGTTCAAGGTGTTGACTACGATGAGATTTTCTCACTCGTATCGATGCTTAAAAGTCTGTCTGAACTATGTTAGCAGTTGCCGCATTTTATGAAATCTAGCAAATGGATATAAAAACTACATCCCTTAATGGATTTATTAAAAGAGAGTTGTATATAATGCAACCATAAGGTTTTGTCAATCCTAAAGGTGTTAAAAAAGTGTGCAAGCTCCAGCGATCCTTATATGGACTGGTGCAAGCATCTCGGAGTTGGAATATATACTTTGATGAGTTGATCAAAGCATATAGTTTTATACAGACTTGTGGTGAAGCCTGTATTTACAAGAAAGTGAATGGGAGCACTACAACCTTTTTGACAAGTATATGTGAATGACATATTGTTGATCAGAAATGATGTAAAATTTTCTGGAAAGCATAAAAGGAGAATTTGAAAGGGGTTTTGCAAAGAAAGAATTACATGTAAAGCTACTTACATATTGGGCATCAAGATCTATAAAGATAGATCAAGACGCTTGATAAGACTTTCGATGAGTACATACCTTGATAAGATTTTGAATGAGTTCAAAATGGATCAGTCAAAGAAGGAGTTCTTGCCTGATTTGTAAGGTGCGAAATTGAGTAAAGACTCAAAACCCGGCCATGGCAGAAAATAGAAAGAGAATGAAAAGTCATTCCCTATGCCTCAGTCGTAGGTTCTATAAAGTATGCTATGTTGTGTACCAGACCTATTGTATACCTTAGCATGATTTTAGCAAGGGAGTACAATAGTGATCTAGGAGTAGGTCACTAGACAATGGTCAAAATTATCCTTAGAGGACTAAGGAAATATTTCTTGGTTATCGAGGTGACAAGAGAGTTCGTCGTAAAGAGTTACGTCGATGCAAGCTTTTTACATCGATCTAGATGACTCTAAGTCTCGATCGAGATACATATTGAAAATGGGAGCAATTAGCTAAGAGTAGCTCCGTGCAGAGTATTATAGACATAGAAATTTGCAAAATACATACGGATCTGAATGTTGCAGACCCGTAGACTAAACTACTCTCACAAGCAAAACATGATCACTCTTTGGGTGTTAATCACATAGCGATGTGAACTAGATTATTGACTCTAGTAAACCCTTTGGGCATTAGTCACATGAAGATGTGAACTAATCACATAAAGATGTGAACTATTGATGTGAAATCACATGACGATGTGAACTAGATTATTGACTCTAGTGCAAGTGGGAGACTGAAGGAAATATGCCCTATAGGTAATAATAAAGTTGTTATTTATATTTCCTTATATCATGATAAATGTTTATTATTCATGCTAGAATTGTATTAACCGGAAACTTCGTACATGTGTGAATACATAGACAAATAGAGTGTCCCTAGTATGCCTCTACTTGACTAGCTCATTAATCAAAGATGGTTAAGTTTCCTAGCCATGGACATGTGTTGTCACTTGATGAACGGGATCACATCATTAGAGAATGATGTGATGGACTAGACCCATCCGTTAGCTTCGCACTATGATCGTTTAGTTTATTGCTATTCCTTTCTTCATAACTTATACATGTTCCTCTGACTATGAGATTATGCAACTCCCGAATACTGGAGGAACACTTAGTGTGCTATCAAACGTCACAACATAACTGGGTGATTATAAAGATGCTCTACAAGTGTCTCCGATGGTGTTTGTTGAGTTGGCATAGAGCGAGATTAGGATTTGTCACTCCGTGTTTCGGAGAGGTATCTCTGGGCCCTCTCGGTAATGATCATCACTATAAGCCTTGCAAGCAATGTGACTAATGAGTTAGTTACGATATGATGCATTACGGAACGAGTAAAGAGACTTGCCGGTAACGAGATTGAACTAGGTATGATGATATCGACGACCGAATCTCGGGCAAGTAGCATACCGATGACAAAGGGAACAACGTATGTTGTTATGCGGTTTGACCGATAAAGATCTTCGTAGAATATGTAGGAACCAATATGAGAATCCAGGTTCCGCTATTGGTTATTGACCGTAAGTGAGTCTCGGTCATGTCTACATAGTTCTCGAACCCGTAGGGTCCGCACGCTTAACGTTCGATGACGATTGGTATTATGAGTTTATGTGTTTTGATGTACCGAAGGTAGTTCAGAGTTCCGGATGTGATCACGGACATGACGAGGAGTCTCAAAATGGTCGAGACATAAAGATTGATATATTGGAAGGCTATGTTTGGACACCGGAATGGTTTCGGATAAGTTCGGGCAATTACCGAAGTACCGGGGGGTTATGGGGACCCCCGGGGAGTCAATGGGCCTTAATGGGCCATGGTGGGAGAGATAAGGAGGCGTCCAAGTGGGGGGCGCCCCTCCAATCCCAATGCGAATTAGGGAGGGGGCCGGCCCCCCTTTCCTTCTCTCCTTCTCCCTCTTCCTTCTTCTCCTACTCCAACTAGGGAAAGGGGGGGAACCTACTCCTACTAGGAGTAGGAATCCCCCTTGGGGCGCACCATAGAGAGGGTCGGCCCTCCCCTCCTCCACTCCTTTATATATGGGGGAGGGGCACCCCATAGACACACAAGTTGACAATTGTCTTAGTCGTGTGTGGTGCCCCCCTCCACAGATTTCCACCTCGGTCATATCGTTGTAGTGCTTAGGCGAAGCCCTGCGTCGGTAACTTCATCATCACCGTCATCACGCCATCATGCTGACGAAACTCTCCCTCAACCTCAACTGGATCAAGAGTACGAGGTACGTCACCGAGCTAAACGTGTGCAGATTGCGGAGGTGCCATGCATTCGGTACTTGATCAGTTGGATCACGAAGACGTTCGACTACATCAACCACGTTACTTAACGCTTCCGCTTTCGGTCTACGAGGGAACATGGACACACTCTCCCCTCTCTTTGCTATGCATAGCCTAGATATATCTTGCGTGATCGTAGGAAAATTTGAAATACTGCGTTCCCTAACACTAATATGATGGGCATCCAAGATGGGTATAATAAAAACTTTCATATAAAGTTTGTTGAATACTATGAGAAGTTTGATGCTTGATGATTGTTTTGAGACATGAGGATGGTGATATTAGAGTCATACTAGTTGAGTAGTTGTGAATTTGAGAAATACTTGTGTTGAGGTTTGCAAGTCCCGTAGCATGCACGTATGGTAACCGTTGTGTAACAAATTTGAAGCATGAGGTGTTTCTTTGATTGTCTTCCTTATGAGTGGTGGTCGGGGACGAGCGATGGTCTTTTCCTACCAATCTATCTCCCTAGAAGCATGCGCGTAGTGCTTGGTTTTTATGAATTGTAGATTTTTGCTATAAGTATGTGAGTTCTTTATGACTAATGTTGAGTCCATGGATTATACGCACTCTCACCCTTCCACCGTGGCTTGCCTCTCTAGTACCGTGCAACTTTCGCCGGTACCATAAACCCACCATTTACCTTCCTCAAAACAGCCACCATACCTACCTATTATGGCATTTCCATAGCCATTTCGAGATATATTGCCATGCAACTTTCCACCATTCCGTCTATTATGACACGCTCCATCATTGTCATATTGCCTTGCATGATCATGTAGTTGACATCGTATTTGTGGCAAAGCCACCATTCATAAAAAAATTCATACATGTCACTCTTGATTCATTGCACATCCCGGTACACCGTCGGAGGCACTCATATAGAGTCATATTTTGTTCTAAGTATCAAGTTGTAATCCTTGAGTTGTAAATAAATAGAAGTGTGATGATCATCATTATTAGAGCATTATCCCGTGTGAGGAAAAAAATAGGCCAAAGAAGCCAATGAAAAAAGGATTCCAAAGAAGCCAAACAAAAAGAAGAGAGAAAAAGAGAGAAGGGACAATGCTACTAACCTTTTTCCACACTTGTGCTTCAAAGTAGCACCATGATCTTCATGATAGAGAGTCTCTTATTTTGTCACTTTCATATACTAGTGGGAATTTTCGTTATAGAACTTGGCTTGTATATTCCAATGATGGGCTTCCTCAAATTCCCTAGATCTTCGTGAGCAATCAAGTTGGGTGCACACCCACTTACTTTCTTTTGTTGAGCTTTCATACATTTATAGCTCTAGTGCATCCGTTGCATGGCAGTCCCTACTCACTCACATTGATATCTATTGATGGGCATCTCCATAGCCCATTAATACACATAGTTGATGTGAGACCATCTATCTCCTTTTTGTCTTCTCCACAACCACCACTCTATTCGACCTATAGTGTTATGTCCATGGCTCACGCTCATGTATTGCGTGAAAGTTGAAAAACTTTGAGAATACTAAAGTATGAAACAATTTCTTGGCTTGTCATTGGGGTTGTGCATGATCTGAATATTTTGTGTGATGAAGATGGAGCATAGCCATACTATATGATTTTGTAGGGATAAACTTTCTTTGGCCATGTTATTTTGAGAAGACGTGATTACTTTGTTAGTATGCTTGAAGTATTATTATTTTTATGTCAATATTAAACTTTTGTCTTGAATCTTTCGGATCTGAACATTCATGCCACAATAAAGAAAATTACATTGATAATTATGTTAGGTAGCATTCCACATCAAAAATTCTGTTTTTATCATTTACCTACTCGAGGACGAGCATGAATTAAGCTTGGAGATGCTTGATACGTCTCCAACGTATCTATAATTTTTTATTGTTCCATGCTATTATATTATATGTTTTGGATGTTTAATGGGCTTTAATATGCTCTTTTACATTATTTTTGGGACTAACCTATTAACCGGAGGCCCAGTGCTAGTTTCTGTTTTTTGCCTATTTTAGAGTTTCGCAGAAAAGGAATACCAAACGGAGTCCAAACGAATGAAACCTACACGATGATCTTTCTTGGACCGAAAGCAATCCAGAAGACTTGAAGTCGAAGTCTGGAACTCCATGAGGCAGGAGGGTGCGCCCCCCACCCTTGTGGGCCCCTCGTAGCTCCACCGACGTACTTCTTTCGCCTATATATACTCTTATACCCTAGATCAATCACAGAGAGCCACGAAACCACTTTTCCACCGCCGCAACCTTCTGTACCCATGAGATCCCATCTTGGGGCCTTTTCCGGCAATCTGTCGAAGGGGGAATCGGTCACGGAGGGCTTCTACATCAACACCATTGCCTCTCCGATGAAGCGTGAGTAGTTTACCACAGACCTTCGGGTCCATAGTTATTAGCTAGATAGCTTCTTCTCTCTCTTTGATTCTCAATACAAAGTTCTCCTCGATGTTCTTGGAGATCTATTCGATGTAATACTCTTTTGAGGTGTGTTTGCCGAGATCCGATGAATTGTGGGTTTATGAACAAGATTATCTATGAATATTATTTGGTTCTTCTCTGAATTCTTATATGCATGATTTGATATCTTTGCAAGTCTCTTGGAATTATTGGTTTAGTTTGTCCTACTAGATTGATCTTTCTTGCAATGGGAGAAGTGCTTAGCTTTGGGTTCAATCTTGCGGTGTCCTTTCTCAGTGATAGTAGGGGCAGCAAGGCACGTATTGTATTGTTGCCATCAAGGATAAAAAGATGGGGTTTATATCAAATTGCTTGATTTTATCCCTCTACATCATGTCATCTTGCTTAATGCGTTACTCTGTTCTTATGAACTTAATACTCTAGATGCATGCTGGATAGCGGTCGATGTGTGGAGTAATAGTAGTAGATGCAGAATCGTTTCGATCTACTTGACACAAACGTGATGCCTATATTCATGATCATTGCCTTAGATATCTTCATAACTATGCGCTTTTCTATCAATTGCTCGGTAGTAATTTGTTCACCCATTGTAATACATGCTATCTTGAGAGAAGCCACTAGTGAAACCTATGGCCCCCGGGTCTCTTTCTTATTATATTGCATCTCTTTTATTTACATCGCATCTCGTTTACTATTTTGCAATCTTTACTTTCCAATCTATACAACAAAAATACCAAAAATATTTACTTTAATATCTTTATTAGATCTCACTTTTGCGAGTGACCGTGAAGGGATTGACAACCCCTTTATCACGTTGGTTGCAAGGTTCTTGATTGTTTATGCAGGTACTAGGTGACTTGTGCGTTGTCTCCTACTGGATTGATACCTTGGTTCTCAAAACTGAGGGAAATACTTACGCTACTTTGCTGCATCACTCTTTCCTCTTCAAGGGAAAACCAGCGCATGCTCAAGAGGTAGCAAGTTACTACTAGACCTCGTAGGTCGAATAGAGCATGTTCCGCACCAGAGTGGTACGGTAATCCTGTCCTGGAAGTCATCTTATTAGACCATGGCGAACCTACGAACTATGAAGAAGCTATGATGAGCCCAGATTCCGATAAATGGCTTGAGGCCATGAAATCTAAGATAGGATCCATGTATGAGAACAAAGTGTGGACTTTGGTGGACTTGCACGATAATCGGCAAGCCATTGAGAATAAATGGATCTTCAAGAAGAAGACAGGCGATGATGGTAATGTCACCATTTACAAAGCTCGACTTGTCACAAAAGGTTTTCGACAATTTCAAGGGGTTGACTAGGATGATACCTTCTCACCCGTAGCGATACGTAAGTCAGTCTGAATCATGTTAGCAATTGTTGCATTTTATAATTATGAAATCTGGCAAATGGACGTCAAAACTGCATTCCTTAATGGATTTCTTAAAGAAGAGTTGTATATGATGCAACCAGAAGGTTTTTTCGATCCTAAAGGTGCTAACAAAGTGTGCAAGCTCCAGCGATCCATCTATGGACTGGTGCAAGCATCTCGGAGTTGGAATATAACCTTTGATGAGGTGATCAAAGCATATGGTTTTATACAGACTTATGGTGAAACCTGTATTTACAAGAAAGTGAGTGGGAGCTCTGTAGCATTTCTGATATTATATGTGGATGACATATTGCTGATTGGAAATGATATAGAATTTCTGGATAGCATAAAAGGATACTTGAATAAGAATTTTTCAATGAAAGACCTCGGTGAAGCTGCTTATATATTGGGCATCAGGATCTATAGGGATAGATCGAGACGCTTAATAGGACTTTCACAAAGCACATACCTTCATAAAGTTTTGAAAAAAGTTCAAAATGGATTAGTCAAAGAAAGGGTTCTTGCCTGTGTTACAAGGTGCAAAATTGAGTCAGACTCAAAGCCCGACCACCGCAAAAGATAGAGAGAAAATGGAAGTCATTCCGTATGCCTCAGCCATAGGTTCTATCATGTATGCTATGTTGTGTACCAGACTTGATGTGTGCCTTGCCATAAGTTTGGAAGAGAGGTAATAAAGTAATCTAGGAGTGAATCACTGGACAGCGGTCAAGAACATCTTGAAGTACCTGAAAAGTACCAAGGATATGTTTCTCATTTATGGAGGTGACGAAGAGCTCATCGTAAATGGTTACGTTGATGCTAGCTTCGACACTGACCCGGATGACTCTAAGTCACAAACCGGATACGTATTTATATTGAATGGTGGAGCTTTCAGTTAGTGCAGTTCCAAACAGAGCATTGTGGCGGGGTCTACGTGTGAAGCAGAGTACATAGCTACTTCGGAAGCAGCACATGAAGGAGTCTGGATGAAGGAGTTAATATCCGATCTGGGTGTAATACCCAGTGCATCGGGTCCAATGAAAATCTTTTGTGACAACACTGGAGCAATTGCCTTGGCGGAGGAATCTAGGTTTCAAAAGAGAACCAAACACATCAAGAGATGCTTCAACTCCATTCGTGAAAAGGTCAAGGATGGAGACATAGATATTTACAAAATACATACGGAAGCAGACCCATTGACTAAGCCTCTTCCGCGAGCAAAACTGATCAGCACCAAGATTCCATGGGTGTTAGATTCATTACAATGTTATCTAGATTATTGACTCTAGTGCAAGTGGGAGACTAAAGGAAATATGCCCTAGAGGCAATAATAAAGTTGCTATTTTATATTTCCTTATTCATGGTAAAGGTTTATTATTCATGCAAGAATTGTATTGATCAGAAACTTAAATACATGTGTGAATACATAAACAAATACCGTGTCCCTAGTAAGCCTCTACTAGACTAGCTCGTTGATCAAAGATGGTTAAGGTTTCCTAACCATAGACATGTGTTGTCGTTTTATAATGGGATCACATCATTAGGAGAATGATGTGATGGACAAGACCCATCCCTTAGCTTAGCATATTGATCGTTTAGTTTATTACTATTGCTTTC